>NC_061109.1:8707575-8728214 GCF_015104395.2 Macrobrachium nipponense
TGACCATAAAAACCAGTTGGATGAAAAGCCTGTTGAATCCCCACGCCGTGGCCTGGATGAAATAAACAGGCAATGGAAAGAGGATGTCGAAAGAAAAGTAAAACGAGGAGCAGGTCAGCGCATTACCTTTGGACAAGAAGCTGAAACAAACCTGCTGAATGACAAGCCTGCTGAATCCAGCCATTGCGACTCGAAGGAAAACAATAAGCAGTCAGAAGTGGCAGTTACAAAACCCACCAAAGCAGGCAAACGTAGATGTACTAAATATAGGCCACTGCGATTTGATGATGCAAATGAAAACTCATCAAAGTCAGTTTCTGACAGCGTCAGGAAGAGTCACAATACTGGAAACGACGATGAATTGGACTGGGATCATGCAGAAGAAGGCGAATTTGTTTGTTATGGAAGGGACTTTAAAGTTGCCTCCCGAAGGAAGAGGGCCACGGACACCAGCATTCTGACTGAAAATGTATGCGCCAGTCACGACACTGAAGGCGAGGAAGACGCAGGAGCTGGTGGACATGGCCATGTTGGATTGGATGGGACAACAGCGCACATAGCGCAGGAGTCAGACGACCAGCGAGAGGCTATGAAGGATTTGCATGGAACATCACCGAAGGAGGGCCAGGATACTGAATTGTTGGGCTCAGATGGTGATGTTCAAGAGGAGGCCAATCATGAAGGTCGGAACGCTCCACCTACTATCGAGGAGAGTAACAGCAAAATGGCAGCAGATGAATCGCATTCAAATGAGTCATCTGCAGTAACACAGAACGTGAAAGCACCTGTTACTCACTCTGAACATATTGGCCTGACAGAAACGTGTACATCAACTACCGTTTCGGATGAGGAACCAGATTCTCCTTCAAGCGAAGAAATCAGACCCCAGGAGGATAACAACGTCTTGAAGGAGAGAATCAGGCAAGTTGTCGAAGGCAAAAGCGAACTTGTGAAGGAGAATGACCTGATAACGCAAAGATTAAGTCAAATTGCTTTAGAGAAAGAGCAAATTCTGAAAAAGAATGAATTTATTATTCGAAAAATAAGGCAGATTACTACTGAGGCAAACGTCCAGGAAGAAAAATGCCTTCAGTGACTGGCCTAATACCTGGACAAGGTTCCTATTCTACATGCTCCTCAACAGCTGCTCACACAGTCGGATATCTAGATATTGTATCTAGATTATTTCATCATAACTGCTAGATCCCCCATCTAGTAGTTCTGGTGGAATAGACTAGGTACCCGACTATGCAGAGGGAAGAAGCACAGCTGCTTCTAGTATGCAGAGCCTTTCTATGAAGATTTCTCTTGTCCAAGAGTTTCTTCAAAAGGGGCAAGGTCGGATATCTAGATTATTTCATCAAGACTGCTAGATCCCCCCATCTAGTAGATCTGTTGGAATAGTCTAGGTGCCTGATTATGCAGAAGGAAGAAGCATAGCTTCTTCTAGTATGCAGTGCCTTTCTAAGAGGATTTCTCTTGTCCAAGAGTTTCTTCGGAAGGGGCAAGGTCAGATATCTAGATTATTTCATCAAGACTACTAGATCCCCCCATCTAGTAGTTCTGGTGGAATATTCCAGATGCATGACTATGCAGAGTGAAGAAGCATAGCTTCTTTTAGTATGCAGTGCCTTTTCAAGGAGATTTCTCTTGTACAAGAGTTTCTTCAGAGGGGCGAAGGTCAGATATCTAGATTATTTCATCAAGACTACTAGATCCCCCCATCTAGTAGTTTTGGTGGAATATTCTAGGTGCCTGACTATGCAGAGCAAAGAAGCATAGCTTCTTATATTATGCAGAGCCTTTTTATGGAGATTTCTCTTGTACAAGTGTTTCTTCAGAAGGGCCAAGATCGGATATCTAGAACTAGTATCTAGATTATTCCAACAGGACTGCTAGCTACCCATCATCTAGTAGTTCTGGTGGAGTAGTCTAGGTACCCGACTATGCCGAGCAAAGAAGCATAGCTTCTTCTAGTATCTAGTGCCTTTTTATGGAGATTTCTCTTGTAAAAGAATTTCTTCAGAAGGTCCAATGTCGGATTCCAGATCTAGTATCTAGATTATTCCAACAGGACTACTAGATACCCACCATCTAGTAGTTCTGGTGGAGTAGTCTAGGTACCTGACTATGTAGAGCGAAGCATAATTTCTTCAAATATCTAGTACCTTTTTATGGAGATTTCTCTTGTACAAGAATTTCTTTAGAAGGTCCAATGTCGGATTCAAGATCTAGTATCTAGATTATTCCAACAGAACTGCTAGATACCCACCATCTAGTAGTTCTGGTGGAGTAGTCTAGGTACCTCACTATGCTTCTTCTAGTATGCAGAACCTTTTCAGGGAGGTTTTTCTTGTACAAGAGTTTCTTCAGAAGGGCCAAGGTCGGATATCTAGATCTAGTATCTAGATTATTCCAACAGGACTGCTAGATATCCATCATCTAGTAGTTCTGGTGGAGTAGTCTAGGTACCCAACTATGCAGGGTGAAGAAGCATAGTTTCTTCTAGTATGCAGTGCCTTTTTATGGAGATTTCTCTTGTACAAGAATTTCTTCAGAAGGGCCAATGTCGAATATCTAGATCTAGTATCTAGATTATTCCAATAGAACTGCTAGATACCTACCATCTAGTAGTTCTGGTGGAGTAGTCTAGGTATCCGACTATGCAGAGCGAAACAGGACTGCTAGATACCCATCCTCTAGTAGCTCTGGTGGAGTAGTCTAGGTACCCGACTATGCAGAGCGAAGAAGTATAGCTTCTTCTAGAATGCAGAGCCTTTTTATGGAGATTTCTCTTGTACAAGAGTTTCTTCTGAATGGGCAAGGTCGGATATCTAGATCTAGTATTTAGATTATCCCAACAGGACTGCTAGATACCCACCATCTAGTAGTTCTGGTGGAGTAGTCTAGGTACCCAACTATGCAGAGCGAAGAAGATTAGCATCTTCTAGTATGCAGTGCCTTTTTATGGAAATTTCTCTTATAAAAGTTTCTTCGGAGGGGCCAATGTCGGATATCTAGATCTAATATCTAGATTATTCCAATAGAACTGCTAGATACCTACCATCTAGTAGTTCTGGTGGCGTAGTTTAGGTACCCGACAATGTAGAGCAAAGAAGCATAGCTTCTTCTAGTATGTCATGCCTTTTTATGGAGATTTCTCTTGTACAAGAATTTCTTCAAATGGTCCAATGTCGGATTCTAGATTTAGTATCTAGATTATTCCAACAGGACTGCTAGATACTTGCTATCTGTTCGATCTGGTGGAGTAGTCTAGGTAACCGAATATGCAGAGCGAAGAAGTATAGCTTCTTCTTGTATGCAGTGCCTTTCCAAGGAGATTTCTCTTGTACAAGAGTTTCTTCAGAAGGGCAAGGTCGGATATCTACATTGTTCCATCAAGACTGCTAGATCCCCCCATTTAGTAGTTCAGGTGGAATTGTCTAGGTGCCTGACTATGCCGAGGGAAGAAGCATAGCTTCTTCTAGTATGCAGAGCCTTTTTATGGAGATTTCTTTTGTACAAAAGTTTCTTCAGAATGGGCAAGGTTGGATATCTAGATCTAGTATCTAGATTATTCCAACAGGACTGCTAGATACCCATCATCTAGTAGTTCTGGTGGAGTAGTCTAGGTACCCCACTATGCAGAGCGAAGAAGCATAGCTTCTTCTAGTATGCAGAGCCTTTTCATGGAGATTTCTCTTGTACAATAGTTTCTTCAGAATGGGCAAGGTCGGATATCTAGATCTAGTATTTAGATTATACCAACAAGACTGCTATATACCCATCATCTAGTAGTTCTGGTGGAGTAGTCTAGGTACCACACTATGCTTCTTCTAGTATGCAGAGCCTTTTTATGGAGATTTCTTTTGTACAAAAGTTTCTTCAGAATGGGCAAGGTCGGATATGATCTAGTATCTAGATTATTCCAACAGGACTGCTAGATACCCACCATCAAGTAGTTCTGGTGGAGTAGTGTAGGTACCCGATTATGCAGAGCGAAGAAGTATAGCTTCTTCTAGTACTCAGTGCCTTTTTATGGAGATTTCTCTTGTACAAGAGTTTCTCCAGAAAGGCCAAGGTTGGATATCTACATCTAATATCTAGATTATTCCAACAAGACTGCTAGATACCCACCATCTAGTAGTTCTTGTGGAGTAGTCTAGGTACCCGACTATGCAGAGCGAAGAAGTATAGCTTCTTCTAGAATGCAGAGCCTTTTCAAGGAGATTACTCTTGTACAAGAGTTTCCTCAAAGGGCCAATGTCGGATATGTAGATCTAGTATCTAGATTATTCCAACAGAACTGCTAGATACCTACCATCTAGTAGTTCTGGTGGAGTAGTCTAGGTACCCAACTATGCAGAGCGAAGAAGCATAGCTTCTTTTAGTATGCAGAACCCTTACATGGAGATTTCTCTTGTACAAGAGTTTCTTCAGAAGGGCCAATGTCGGATTCTAGATCTAGTATCTAGATTATCCCAACAGGACTGCTAGATACCCACCAACTAGTAGTTCTGGTGGAGTAGTCTAGGTACTCGACTATGCAGGGCGAAGAAGCATAGCTTCTTTTAGTATGCAGAACCCTTTCATGGAGATTTCTCTTGTACAAGAGTTTCTTCAGAAGGGCCACTGTCGGATATCCAGATCTAGTATCTAGATTATTCCAACAGAACTGCTAGATACCTACCATCTAGTAGTTCTGGTGGAGTAGTCTAGGTACCCAACTATGCAGAGCGAAGAATTATAGCTTCTTCTAGTATATAGTGCCTTTTAAGTAGATTTCTCTGGTACAAGAATTTCTTCAGAATGGCCCTGTCGTATTCTAGATCTAGTATCAAGATTATTCCAACAGGACTGCTAGATACCCATCATATAGTAGTTCTGGTGGAGTAGTCTAGGTACCTGACTATGCAGAGTGAAGACGCATAGCTTCTTTTAGTATGCAAAGCCTTTTCGTGGAGATTTCTCTTGTACAAGAGTTTCTTCAGTATGAGCAAAGTCGGATACCTAGATCTAGTATTTAGATTATTCCAACAAGACTGCTAGATACCTACCAACTAGTAGTTCTGGTGGAGTAGTCTAGATACCCGACTATGCAGAGCGAAGAAGCAGAGCTTTGTTTAGTATGCAGTGCCTTTTTATGGAGATTTCTCTTGTACAAGAGTTTCTTCAGAAGGGCCAAGATCGGATATCTAGATCTAGTATCTAGTTTATTCCAACAGGACTGCTAGGTACCCACCATCTAGTAGTTGTGATGGAGTAGTGTAGGTACCCGACTATGCAGAGTGAAAAAGTATAGCTTCTTCTAGTATGCAGAGCCTTTTCATGGAGATTTCTTTTGTACAAGAGTTTCTTCAGAATGGGCAAGGTTGGATAACTAGATCTAGTATTTAGATTATTCCAACAGGACTGCTAGATACCCATCATCTAGTAGTTCTGGTGGAGTAGTCTAGGTACCTGACTATGCAGAGCGAAGAAGCATAGCTTTTCCTTGTATGCAGTGCCTTTTTATGGAGATTTCACTTGTACAAGAGTTTCTTCATAAGGGCCAATGTCGGATATCTAGATCTAGTATCAAGATTATTCCAACAGAACTGCTAGATACCCACCATCTAGTAGTTCTGATGGAGTAGTCTAGGTACTCGACTATGCAGAGCGAAGAAGCATAGCTTCTTCAAGTATGCAGTGCCTTTTTATGGAGATTTCTCTTGTACAAGAGTTACTTCAGAATAGACAAGGTCGGATATCTAGATCTAGTATTTAGATTATTCCAACTGCTAGATACCCACCATCTAGTAGTTCTTGTGGAGTAGTCTAGGTACCCGACTATGCAGAGCGAAGAAGCATAGCTTCTTCTAGTATGCAGTGCCTTTTTATGGAGATTTCTCTTGTACAAGAGTTTCTTCAGAAGTGCTAAGGTCGGATATCTAGATTATTTCATCAAGACTGCTAGATCCCCCCATCTAGTATTTCTGGTGGAATTGTTTAGGTACCCGACTATGCAAAAGGAAGAAGCATAGCTTCTTCTAGTATGCAGTGCTTTTCCAGGAAGATTTCTCTTGTCCAAGAGCTTCTTCATCTAGCCATCGCTATAAGCATCACCCAGCGCCATCTAACAATTGCTAAACAAGCAATAATTGTAAATACTGTATATGTATAATCCATGATAGGTAAATTAAGTTAACTTGTACTCTGAATTTTCAGGCTAGAGCATTCTGGTTTACTCAACCAAAGTGTAAATTTTATTAATATTATTATTATTGTTAAGAGCTGTATATAAATATCAAAGTATTCATTCTTGAGTATCTATTTCCGTTGGTGTTGCATCATTTATCTGCAGTAAGCTGGTGAATAATACGAAATTAAGAACAGAAGTGACAGTAAGAGGAGGGCCATTGAGGGTACAGTACGCATTCCTCAGAAGTTTGTTTTAAATAAATATATATATATATATATATATATATATATATATATATATATATATATATATATATATATATATATATATATATATATATATATGCATTGTGTATACATATACTCATTACGCATTTTCATTGTAAGTGGCGACATCGTCGCTCTGCTGCGTCAGCCCTCACAAAAACAGCACTACTGGTTAGTTTGGTCACCCACTGGTGATGGAAGTTCAGTGGCTTGTCCTACTCTTTGCCCGATGCCACAAAGAGACAGATATGGAGGTCATGGCATACAAAGGAAGGGGCAGAGCGCAGTAGAGGGCTTTACTCCGCAACAATGATAGATTTTTTGCAATGGCAACGCCCTAGATTGAGAGGAAAATGTGGTGACTAAATATTCATTTTCTAAGACCTCTGTGCTTCTTATTGATTATGGTCTGCTTTTCTCGTTTGCTGCATAATTAATACAATTTATATATATTATATGTATATAAATATACATATGTGTGAAAACATTCTAACTGTCAATGTTCTTTATTTGGGGAAGGTCAACGATCACGAAAACCAAAACTACGTAGGTAAATTCAACGTGCTATCGTTTTTAATTAAGATCACCGACAGTAAATCAGCCATCTTCTCCTGTCACCACTTGCTATTCACACACATTAAGAAAACGGCGTCTCCTCTAATGCTGTGAGCTGTCCGTACCTGAGCATCAGGAAATTTGAATTTTGGTGGCTAATTTGAGAATTTCATTATATCGAAAACAAACCCCGAAAGGCACCTCTCCAGAATACGAGCTTTCAGAAAGGCTTAAGTATCACGGCTGTATCTTTTATATCGCTCCACAGATTAATTAGGTCCCTCACCCACCCACCCACCCGCTACCACATCCCCTGCACGTCAAAAAGCGATGACTTGGATCTTCGGACGGCGCAACGGATTTCGATGGAATTTGGCACGATTAGAGACCTTAGAAGGAAACCTCTAAAGCCAAAGTTTCATCTCATTCGGTTGAACATTTCCCGAATTATAAAGGGCCAAAGTCTGGGTTTTTGTGTACTACTCCGGTTGGCTGGGCTTCAACAACCGCCAACTACCGAGGTGGTTGATGGTCGCTTTTCTATGTAGTGGAGCTTTTGTCATATCAAGAAGGGCAATGAACATATTAGCTTAAGAGAGAGAGAGAGAGAGAGAGAGAGAGAGAGAGAGAGAGATGGGAAGAAGTAAGATATTTCATACAAGAAATAAAAGAGATAAATTTTATGATTTCCAACTATTCAGATGAAAATAAACCTGGTTTTCGCAAGAGAGCCAATCAATGAAATATGACATTTCTCACAACCCTTATTTTGGCGAGTCATTTTAGCATCTGTTTAATGGTTGTCAGCATTTTTTTGTTTTTTGTTCTTGGTTTGCGCTTTAGGACCAGGTTTTCTCACTAAGGTGTTTCTTTTTATTTTTCAAGTGGCTTTTCAAAAAATCATACGAAATTTTGATCGTGGAAGGCGGTCAAGAATGGCTGAAAATCTCTCACAGTTTTATGCCGATAAAGAGGATGAATTATTTATTAATAGTTCTGACGGTATGATGCTGTATGAGGCGCGGCCCATGAAACTCTCAGCCGGCTGTGGTGGCCTATGTTGCTGCGTTGCCAGAAGCACGATTATGGATAACTTTAAGCTTAAACACAATAAAAACTACTGAGGCTAGAGGGCTGCAATTTGGTATGTTTGATGATTGGAGGGTGGATGATGAAGACTCCAATTTGCAACCCTCTAGCCTCAGCAGTTCTTAAGAGCTGAGGGCGGATAGAAAAAGTGCTGACAGACAGACAAAACCGGCACAATACTTTGCTTTTCAGATACTATAAGAGAACACACTTCCAGAGTACAGAGAAAGCCTGAATTACTCTGGGTTTTTCTTGCAAAGTTATTTAATACTTTCATGATTTAGTATATATTACAAGGGATTCTTTGCCGACAGTTTTGAGTTGCAGTCTATTAGACTGATACTTGAAAAGCCAGTTTCAGTGACTGTGTTGGACTAAATACCGTAGCTCTCTCCAAATTGTTTAATGTTACAGGCATATCTTAATTTTGTATTATACTGTAATTGTGACCAAGTTTAGGAGGATGATTTAATTAGTAATGATGTGTTTTTATGCTAATATTTTATGTAGCTGATTTTTTTATGTAAAATACTTTTAATGGATATTTAGATATAAATCTATGTGTATATTACTTTAATCAGCAGAGGTCTAATTTTAAATAAACATTTTATGTATATTCAATCAGTGCACATTGTAAGAATACCCACCGTAATATTGGTGGAATAAAGGTATTATTATTATTATATTATTATCATCATTATTATTATTATTATTATTATTATTATTATTATTATTATTATTATTATTATTATTATTATTATTATTATTATTATTATTATTATTGTTATTATTATTATTATTATTTCATTTTCTGTAGTGAGATTTGCTCAGTTACCTGACTCTACATTGCCAAGAACTGTTGCTTTTGACTCTAGTGTCAAGAACTTTGGCTCTAATTGTCTCTGATTTCCATAGCTAATTTGTATAATAAGTTTTTTTTTATTGTAGATTTTGCTTACTCTCACTAAATTCGTACTACTTTTTTTTTTTTATTTTTTTTTTTGCAAATCTTGATTGAATGTCTATGTTAAATTCTGATGCTATTATAATCTTTGCCTTCCAGAATCTCCTCAAGAGAAACATCCAGTAACTTTAAAGCTTTTAGAGACAGAAGAAGAATACTTTTAATTGTGCTGCAGTACCAGTTAGCTATGATAATAATAATCAGACTTTACGTGTCTACTGTCTTCTTTCGGTCTTATAGCTATCATAACCAATCACCTTAGTCTTTTAAGATATTAACTTTGCTAGTTATTATTAGTATCTATTCGCCTGAAGAGAACAGAATGCATTTAGTAGTATTATCATATCACTGATGTTCCAATGAACAACCCTACGGAATGGAAAACTAAAAGTCCAGTATCTTTGTACATTAGGCCTCTTCTCAGAGGAATTATTTCTGGTGATTAGAAATTCACTTCTCGATTTAATGGGGTTCGGATCCCACCATAAGCTGTATAGGTCCCGTTGCCAGGTAACCAATTGGTTCCTTACCACGTCAAAATATCTGATCCTTCGGGCCAGCCCTAGGAGAGCTGTTAATCAGCTCAGTGGTCTGGTTAAACTAAGATATACTTAACTTCTGCTGAACAGAAGGTCCACATTTACTTTTAAAAAAAGGCGACACTAAATTAAATAAATGAAATTTAATATTTTCCTTTTTTAGAATGGAAGTACTTTTTTTCTGACGATCGTTAATTGCTGACGTACCACATTCATGAAGAAAAACCAGTAAACAATGACAGGAATTGAATTAAACTTGACAGTCATAAGAGCTGTCTCTTGGCCATGTTTGCTGCCTTCCCCCTTTTATTCCTGCCGAGGTAAAAAACGTCCGCGTCCCATTAGTGGGTTGGAACCGAGCGTAAAAGCGCCTGTCTTGTATCTCCAGTTCGCATCTTATTCCCCCCTAATTAGAAATGCAAATGAAGAGAATTATTGCATCCTTGATTGAGAATAAAAATTCGCATCTCTTATCGACGAAGCTTCTCTGCGTCTCGGGCTTCGAGATGTTGATTCGCCGAGTTTCTTTCCTGGCGTTTTTGCGGCTTTGCTTCTGATCGCATTATCTCGAAAGCAGAAAACATCTGAGACCGACTTTTACTCTCTCTCTCTCTCTCTCTCTCTCTCTCTCTCATCAGAATGCCCTGCTTCATGCAAATATTTTCACAGCGTAATAAATTCAGGGACAGCATTTCTTTTCTTTTCCTTAACTCTTAGTAAAAGTTTCCAATGCTTCTTTCGATTGTGGAATTAGGACAGAAAATACAATTGTGTGTATATATACATACACAAAAACACACACATGTATGTGTATATGTATGTATATAGTGCGTTTTTTGTGTGTGTGTAATTGTAATAAGCCAAATGCCCTCTTTACTCTACAAGTCTCCAACACTTTTGAACACACTAGTCCCAATGAAGCCTTAGATCATATGCACGAATATGAAATAATTCTGATGTCCGTAACAGGAATCGAACCCGCATCCAAAGCATCAAAACAAGAATGCATTGTTCTAGTAAATGTATCTGAATCGACAGGTATATGTAAGTACAAGCGGCAGTACACTTTCATCCTTCCCGTGGTTAGACCGGGCAACAAGACTTCCTCCTTATGGCTCTGGATGCAGGTTCGAATCCTGCTACTAAAATCAAAACGCCTTATTTACTCTTTAGCTTCATCCCCACCTCTATGTGATTATTGTGAGAAAGTAGAGCATTAGAAGCCAGTGTAAACATATAGGAGAGCCGTGTCAAAGGCCCCTCTAAATCACAACTTCCAGCCTACTCCTACTGTAACCGCTCCTCGTAGCGATTATAGCAAAGTTTATTGTCACATTTGTCAACAGTGATGCATTCGGCCAATTTCAGGGATTGCTCTGGTAAGAGAACTGCTGCCGTTGTTGCTCTAGTAGCCACCCCATTTATCTGCTTTAGGACCCACAGCTGTGGGCACTATTTTTTTTTGCACTTCCTCTAGGTCGTTATCATGCTCAGCAAGACTCTACATTTGAAGACACCAGCACTCAAATCTCCCTCATGAGGCGATACAAAGTACCCAGTGAGGTCATCATTGAAGAGAACATGCCTATAACTATTGAAGACAAGGGTGATTGGAGGCTGACACTCCCGATAGTCCGATTGAGTGGCACTAATCCCCACAAAAGTAGGATTTGCATCTTTGGAGTAGCCAGTAAGATTCCTGAAGGCTGTAACCTCTCCTAGTACATGAACCCCCCTTCCCGCCCCTTTCTAGGCCTTCCATGGTCCTGCCCCCCTTTGAATCTCCGTCAGTGGCTGATGTCCTATCCACCCCTGCTGTTAAGTCACTGCCAGTAAAATGCCTGACCATGTAGTGCTCCACCACCAAATCCGGTCTTTGAGCCTCACCTGAGCCAGATTCTGGTTCCTTACAAATTGTACAAACTTGGGCGTCAGACACGCGTGGCGCCAATGCTGCTTACATCTCCTCTCCAGATCCTATGCCTGAGCCCGCCTTGGAGTCACTGCCAGAGCAAGCTGTCATTCTCCCTTCAGGAAATCCCAATCTGGACCCTTTCATGTCTACTGGCCTGACCACGCTAATAGTGCTGCTGGACAGTCACTCCAAAGTTCAGCAAGATCTTTTCCAGATTCCACTAGCCATAGCAGAAGCTCATTCCCATCAATGCCACACAACCCTTGCCTTGAGTTGGTCCTTGAAGACAAGCGAGCTTCTCGCACCATAGCCACCTCTTCTTCGGCACTGGCAGTCCCCTGAACACAAGACTCTGGTAGATAACCCTCTTTGAGAAGTCCGATCTAAGCTGGTCACCGATGTGAGGCCATGGGCAAAAAAAAATCTGGTAGAACTGCCACTGCTGTCTAGGGTGTTGCACCAACTGAGGCAGTAGCTGGCTCAGTGCCAGCTCCTCCAGTTTGTTAAGCAAAACCCATAGACCTGGTCCAAGGATCCTCTTATCTAAAGTCTGAAGTAACCCAAAGAAGAAGAGAAGTAGGGAGAGTAGAAGGCTCACGTCATGAACAGAGCCACTGATCTCTCAATGCTACTAGTATCCTAGATATGTGTATCAGGGCCTTATGGTAGTGCCTTATCTCAACAAAGCAATCCTGGCACCTTGCTCAGAGAAGGATGCCTAGGTTGTCTCCTACCTTGGTAATTTGTGTATGTATTTATGAAATGTATATAAATATATATATATAATATATATATATATATACTATATATATAAATATATATATATATATATATATATATATATACAATATATATATATATAATATATATATATATATAGTACATACAGAGAGAGAGAGTGATTATATATATATATATGTTTATATATGTGTGTGCATGTATAATTATATATATATATATATATATATATATATATATATATATATATATTATATATACACACACACACACACATATATATATATATATATATATATAAGTAATGCCCTTGATCCGAAACACGTGAGGGTCAACTGCAAAACGTATATATTCGCAAGAAAAAATGTACTTGAAATTCAGGTTAAAAAACATGAAGAAATATCGGGGGACGAGTTCAACTGGCACCAGAATATGGTACGAAACTCCACTCCCGACCACTGAATAATACATGATACCCTTCTCTTGTTTTCGCTATTCTCTATTGAAGTTTTTAAATTTAAGTTAAAAAAAAAGAGACAAAAATAAAACTTTTCTGTTCGATCTCAGATCTAAAAGACTACTGAGGCTAGAGAGCTGCAAATTGCCATGCTGATCGTCTATCATCTATCATCGAACATATCAAATTGTGGCGCTTTAGCCTAAGAAGTTTTTGTTTTATTTAAGGTTAACATAAGCAAAAATGATCGTGCGTCAGTCACCGAGTATATGCTGATGCTAACAACACAGGCTACATCGCTGTGGCTGGAAATGTTCATGCCTCAGCTGAGGGTTTTCGTTAAAGTATTATACAATGGTACACTAATTCGTCTTCGGCGCAATATTTCTTGTTTGTAACAATTTTTTTTTAAACCAGAAATTCATTCGAATCGTTTTTTTTTTAAACGTCCGAAATCCTTGAACCGTTTGCTTGGAATTTAACTTCAAAAACGTGGCGCTCACAGACCCCTTCCTTTCTGTCCTTTCTCTCAAGTCCAACTTCTCCGTCTCTCCAAATGTGTCTTGAATCCATCTTATCAAGAGAAATCTCTTCCTCGGTCCCTTACGAACTGGTCTGAGATTGTATCTGATAATTCCGTTTTCCATTCATTACTGCGTTAGAATAGTGAATATTTGCCACTGTATGAACTTCCCTTCCCCCTGCAAGGCAGCAACGTGTTCTTCCCTTCTCTTATCAATGGAACGTCCGCTTTCTCCCACGTAACATTCATTGCAATCACTACAAGGTATTACATATACTCCTACATTCTCTCTATTACCCGGGTTATTTTTTAATGAGTTTCTTCTTGATTGTACTGTTGTACTGAAAAACTACGTTGAAGCCGTTCTTCTTTTTTCCTTTAGCTGCCTAGAAAATTTATTAAGTTCTCTATTATAAGGAAGAGCTAGAGATGCCTTAAAATCTGCCTTTTCAGTTATATCATGAAGGGCGTAAAACATCGATCTAGCTTAGATAGAGACTGTAGTATAAAAAACTTTGGGTAACACAGTTTAGTAAAAAACTATCTACCAAGAAATTTATTTCGGCGTCAATGAACTGGGGATCACATATTCGGTATGCTCGAAAAAACAAATTGGTTAAAACTTTGTGCTTTACTTTCGGTTCATGATATGAAAAGTAATGGATATAGGTGTTTGTGTAGGTGTTCTTCCTATACACGCTGAATTTAAAGTCACTACTCACTGTGTCTCTATGAACTACCATATCTAGAAAGGGAAGCCTATTTCCATTTCCTTTTCCACTGTAAATTTAATAGAGGGCAAAAAACCATTTGCAACTCTAAAAAACCTATGAAAGCTTCCTCGCCGTGTCTACAAACAATAAAAACATCATCTACATACCTAACCCAAATTTCAGGCTTGATGTCTTCGGTAGTGTGTCAACGTAAACCTTTTCGAAAATTCCATACATAAGTTAGCCAATATAGGGGAGAGAGGTGCCAATAACGATGCTGCTTCCTCTCCTGTTTACTCACTCAGGTCATTTTTCTCAACAAACCACCAACACCATAGAACAAGCAGTTTGGCAATAGAAACATTCCCCCACGAAGATCAAGACGAATTCTGGAAAGAACGAGGGCTCAACCGCCTGATCATTCATAATTTGAACTAGCTTGTTACCTAACCGTTGTTTTTTTCAAATGTTGTGCTCTTACTTGTCAGTTCCTTGAGGTGACATATCACACTTTAGTGAACAAGACCACAGTTGATGGTCGAAAGCTCTAATCCTATACAAGAAATATATATTTTAAACTACAAGAGGAATTTACTTCATTGTGGATTGTATCCCCATTTACTTAGAGGTACGACATAGTACCTGGCTTCTGCAATATATATAATATATATATATATATATATATATATATATATATATATATATATATATATATATATATATATATATATATATAATTATATATATACACATATATATATATATATATATATATATATATATTATATATATATATATATATATATATATATATATATATATATATATATATATATATATATATGACTGATAAAATGTTCTGTAACAACAGAATTCCATCTAATAAAAGGAGTCCCAGAAAACACCCAAAATAAAAATAAGAAGAGAAAAAGTACTATATTTCAGAGACTGCTGTCTCCCTCTTCAGGTAGATGAATGAGAACCAGTTTTACAGAAAAGGTGGTATTCATACCAAGAGGTCCATCCACAGGCAAGCCAATTTAGGTCACCCGCGCTGATAATCTTCCTTTAATCTTCTTAAGTTGTTGGTTGAATGAAAACCTTGTCGATCGTATCTGAAATCCATGCTCCTTTTGAGATGTTCATTACCTGCCTCTCTTTTATTAAGCCCGATTCCATCATTTGATCTTGTACCGGCAGTTGCTGCTATAAATTACACCATGACAAATTTCCAGTTTATTCTATGGTTATGTTCATTTATATGGTTGAAAATAGCCGAGTTCTGTTGTCCATACCTAAACTGACCGTGTGTGTATTAATCTCTGAAATCCGATGTAAGATTGGTCACAGTCTGGCATGGGATTTCCGTAAACCCCAGTGTCCTTGGGAGATGTCTTTTGTTGGACGTTAATCAGGGATTTGGCTAGGGTGTTTGGGTAAGTAAATGCAAAAGGGTTAGATTTTTTCCAAGGTGTGGGTTACTCTCTCAATCGTGTCCAGGTGAGGAATTTTTATTTTATTGTTGGGTGTATCTCTGGTCTTGTCTTTAGGGGGTCGGTAGAAAATTATGTTTGCTTTGTGAATGTTTTTCTCAATTATAATGGTCAGGATACTTTAAAGACGAAAGTGGCTTGCGAATTAGTTCAAATTCTTTTTCCAGGCATTCTGGGGAACAAATTGCGTAAGCTCTTAAGAACAGGTTGCTAGCTACACCTATCTTGATGGTAATGTCGTGATAGCTCAAAGTAATGTATGTATGAAAGTGAGAACGTTGGTTTTCTGTATATGGTAAATTTGTATTCTGTTGTGTCTCTGATTATTAAAACATCAAGAAAAGGAATTTTGTTGTCTGTTTCCCATTCAACTTTAAATTTGATGCTAGGGTCATCTAATGCGTTTAATTTTGAGAGGAATTCATTAAAATTGCCCCACCTATTATAAACCCAAAATGTTAGGATATCATCCACATATCTCATCCACAGCATGTTTTTTTGGGTTTTATTGCATTTATTACTGTAGTTTCAAAGTATTCATGTACAGATTGGCTAAAACAGGACTTAAAGGACTACCCATACTACACCCGAAATTTTTTCTTGTAGAATGATTCCCCGAATGAAAATACGTTTTATTAGATGCACATAATTCAACTAACTTTATTATTTTGTCAAGCGCCAATGGGAACTGATCTGAATAGGGGATAATTTTTCCCTTAAAAACTGAAGAACGTCCTGTACTGGTACTTTTGTGAATAGGGAGTCTACGTCAAGGCTTAAAGTTTTATGTTGTGAAGAGGTATAATGTGCTTCTCTGAATTTGTGACAAAAATCTTCCGAATGTTTTAATGTGACTGGGAGAAAAAGTACCTAAAAAGGGGAAAGGAGGCCAGCTAACCATTTAGAAAATTTTGTAATTGAAAGCTCCGGCACATGAAACGATGAGTCTGAATGGAAGATTGTCTTTGTGAGTTTTGGGAAGGCCATAAAAGTAGGGTATAGGATTATGACTTTAAATTTCTCTAATAGTTCTATACTCTTTTGTCTTGGCCAATTAATCTTACTTTCCGAAAAAATTCTGTGGGAACGTTTTGGAGGGGATTTTTCGTTCAGTTTTTCGTAAATGTTTGTGTCGCTAAGGAGCTGGTTGATTTTGTCGAGGTAGAAGTCTTTGTCCATTATTACGATTTGCCGTCTTTGTCGGATCTACTTATTATAACATCTAACTTTTTTAGCGAGTGGTGGTTATCATGAATCTGCGGGGAACAGGATATTTCTTATGTAGGTCAGTTAAAGCATTTAGTAATACTCCCTTTAAACATATCTCTTCACGGCTGTAGTTTTTGTCAGATATGAATTTATCAAAAGCCACTATGAAGTCTATGTTGTTTTTGCGGTCTGGCATAAGGGCAAAGGATAAGACCTAAATTTAAAACTAAATGTCGATTTACAGTAAAGGGGGGTGTTGGATAAGTTTAAAGCTTTGTCTTGTTGCTCAAGATTATTCCATGCACTTTTCTTGTAAACTTTCTCATTCATCTTACCTGAAGAGGGAGACAGCAGTCCTCTGAAATATAGTACTTTTCTCTCTATATTTTGGTGTTTTTATGTGCTACCTTTTACTAGATATATATATATGAAGGCGTAACACACGCAATAACATATATGTGCATATAATATATTGAATATAGATTAAAATTTATATATACTATATATATATTTACATATATTAATATATACATATATATATATATATAATATATATATATATATATATATATATATATATATATATATATATATTATATATTTATAGTTATATTAAAAATTTGTTTGTATATAAATTTGTATGTATATAATATATATATCACATATATATGTTATTGTGTGTGTACGACTTCATCTAAATATCTTTATATTTGTGTAATGATCTCGTAATTAGAGACCAGCAGGTTCAAAATAAAACCAAGAAATTGGGCTGGAATGACTGACTAAAAAAAGACAAATCAAGGAGGAGGACTGAACAAAATAAAAACAACAACCTTAATAATAATTATTTACTATGTTATTACATTATGTACAAGTGAGATCAGGTTTTGGGTGGCGAAAATACACAAATTAGTTATCAATGATAAATCAACCAAAATCAGACACCATTAGATGACCATCGCACTAAATCAGAGCATAAACTCGCTCCACACAAGAATAATGAATCAATTACAATAACAATTAATAGAGTCATACACATGCTCAAAACAAATTAAAATAGCATTAATAGAGCCATACACTTGCTCGACACAAAAATTATTATTAGCAGGCAATAACACGAACAGCATAAATAATAATAACATCACAAATAGGCAGCATAAAGAAAAAATACAATAAGATAATTAATAAGCCAGCAGTAAAAAAAAACAATCATGCAGCACGGAAACATAACACTAAAACTGCATAACTCCGAATAGCATCACAATCTCCGTAGAGGCGACACGACAGACCAGCTGTCGAAAAGGATGGATACCAACAGACGATTTCCGTGAAAACATCGAAGTAGTCACCACTGCAAACTGGAATACGGCCATCACATAGATGATCACAGAAGAATCGTCAATACAACATAATCAGTTGTCGAACTGGAACTAAAACTGCTCCACAGACGACTATGGTTTAGCCATCTCCCATCCAACTGCTACCACGTCCAACAGGTAAAGTGATACCTGCTGAAGTCACAAATGACTGTCAAACTGCTCCAATACTGCCATACTGCTGTTGGCCTTCTCAGCCGAGGTTTCCCAGAACCTCTCAGGTCGCCATCCAAAACCTGTCTGCAGGTGTCACTCACACCACGACAAAAGTTACCTCGTCACCAGGGAGAATAACCACTGGCGGTCAGGGAAACAAAACAACCATCGTAATGGTCGTTTAAGAAAAATAACGACTCTGTCGTTACATTTGCTAGGGAATATTCCCTTCGTATGAAATATATTAGTACCTCCTTATTTACTTAAAATTAATTGTAGTAATATCCAAAATTAATTATAGTAATAACCCGTAAGTAAGGACCATCCTTGACCCCAAATACGCGATGCTCCTCAGTGACCTCAGTCTATACGAATGCGAGTCTGGCATTGTGCTAGAACTGCACGATGACCATTCTTCCATCGTCATCTGCAAAGAGACTTTCGAAGGGACTTTTGATCGGTAAAATCAGTGATTACACATCCCAAGAGATTAACGCATCGTTACTGCATTAAGAACAATACATATAGATACTGCGTCTTCTAGTTTGTTCATGAACCAGAGCTGACAGTCAGCCGTGTTTTTGTTGACCAGCGGTTACGGCGACCTGATGGTATTTGTTTCGGACGTCAAACCATCTGGTTTCGGTGATAATCAGTGAGGGAAAAGGAGTGATGTCTGCTCATTGTGTGAAAATAATAGTAACATTCAAGGATTGTTAAATGATGAAGGGTTTTTGAATTCTGCTGTTCCAACGATCCCTTTATACGACAGCTGCTTCAGACGTTAACCTACGTATAGCGTCATCTAGTCTCATGCTAAATAAACGATGGAACTACTCCAATATATAGTTAAGT
Source organism: Macrobrachium nipponense (assembly GCF_015104395.2). NCBI lineage: Eukaryota > Metazoa > Arthropoda > Malacostraca > Decapoda > Palaemonidae > Macrobrachium > Macrobrachium nipponense. Next base: position 8,726,605 of record NC_061109.1, read on the forward strand.
ACACTTAAAACAATAAATGGAATGCTGAAAATCAACACCTAAACAATACATATCATAACATACAAATATCAACTAATGAGCGTCACTGGAGACATGTCTGGGGAGTCCTCAGGACTTCCAGCAGAACCTCCTCCTGCAGGAGGGAACGAAGTATACAACGCGACAACAACTTTTACACTGCTCCCGGAGTTGGGTTAGTGCCTTCAGTGCACCTCACGTGGTTTACCGTAGGCATTACTTAAGGTTCTTTACATCGTCCCGCGACTCCTAGCTGCAACTACTTTCATTCATTTTACTGTACTCCGTTCATATTCTTTTCCATCTTTACTCTCCACCCTCCCCTAACAAATTTCACAGTGCAACTGCTTTGAGGCTCCTCCTGTTACACCTTTCAAACCTTCTTACTGTCAATTTTCCCTTTCGACGCTGATGACCTCATAGATCACCTAGCGCTTGGCCTTTGGCCTCAACTCTATAAAACAAAAACCTAGTTGTATATTGCACACACTTGTTCTTTATAGGCCATCAACAACTTTTTCAAGTTAAATATTTAATGTGTTTTATTTAACGGACGAAATTCTTGGACAAGTACCAGAACATTACCCTAGTAACTCTGACTTACCTCCGTTGCAATATCGTTGCCAGACGTACGATTATGGCTAACTTTAATCTTAAAATCAAAATTGCTGAGGCCAGAGGGTTGTAATTGGTATGTTTTGATGATTGGAGGGTGGATGTCAATATCCAATTTGCAGCCCTCTAGCCTCAGCACTTTTTTGGGTTTTTTTTATTTTTTTTGATCCAAGGGCCGACAGAAAAAGTGTGGATCAGAAAGAGTTGAACATATATATATATATATTATATATATATATATATATATGCATGCATATAATTTCCTTTATTATTTGTGATATCGGCGTTTTGTTCCTTAGTGTCTTGATGGTCTGTTTATGTTAACTGCATGTCATAATATTCGATTAGCTGGAAGCTATCAACGCAGCCACATGCATAATAGATATAAAAAAATAATAAAACCATAATAACGTTGTTAAGAAATATATAGAATAAAATATTTTATAGATTTGAAGTATACAAAGCGACTGCAAAAACTATGGCGACCCACTAGAAAAAATCCTCAAAAAACAAAAAAAAAAAAAAAAAAAAAAAAAAAAAAAAAAAAAAACCGGATTCAGACTATTTGTTTTGGAAAGAAAATACTGACAGTGTCTTTTTAAAAGCTTTCTTTGTGCAAGCTGTATGCATTCCTGTATGCAGCCTGTTTGTGCGTTCACTTGGCCAACGCGCGATGAAGGTTGGCAACAACTGCGACACAAAATATTGCGATTCGGAAAATAGATGGAATGCAGCGTGAATTTTTTTTTTTATTCCCGTAATACAGATCAGGCGGCGAACTCGTAGATGCTCTGTAGCGTCTTCTTTCAACGTCAAAAGGGGCTTCGTTTTAAGTTTATATGGTTGGTGGAAATTTTAGATTTGTACAGAACTTATCAATTTGTGGTTCTACAGGGTATATTCGAAACTATAAAATTATGGAAGTGTAGGTAACAGTTCCTAACAGCACATCGCATTGACTAATAAACATCTCTATT
>NC_061109.1:8728714-8761214 GCF_015104395.2 Macrobrachium nipponense
AATAGAGATGTTTATTAGTCAACCCGATGTGCTGTTAGGAAATGTTACCTACACTTCCATAATTTATTATTTTCGAATATACCCTGTAGAACCACACACCATTGATAAGTTCTGTACAAATCTTAAAATTTCCACCAACCATATAAACTTAAAACGAGCATCTTACGAGTTCGCCGCTGATCTGTATTACGGAAATAAAAAAAATTCACGCTGCATTCCATCTATTTTCCGAATCGCAATATTTGGCGTCGCAGTTATTGCCAACCTTCATCGTGCGTTGGCCCAAGTGAACGCACAAGCAGGCTGTATGGCAGGAATGCAATAACAGCTTGCCACAAAGAAAAGCTTTTAAAAGACTCGGTCAGTATTTTCTTTCCAAAAACAAATATAGTCTGAATCCATTTTTTTTTTTTTTTTTTTTTTTTTTGAGGGATTTCTTTTCTCGTGGGTCGCCATACTTTTTGTAGTCTCTGTGTATACTTCAAATCTATAAAAACTTTTTTTTTATAGATTTTTTAACAATGTTATTATGGCTTTATAACATTTTTTTTTTATAGTCTTATTACGCATGTGGCTGCGTTGATAACTTCCAGCTACGCGAATATATGACTAACAATTATTTTTGTATGTATATAATTATATGATATAATATACTCTATATATAGTATAAATATATAATATATTAAATAATATATATTCAAAAACTTTTCTGTCCGCCCTTGGATCTAAAAAAAAGTACTGAGGCTAGAGGGCTGCAAATTGGTATATTGAACATCCATCCTCCAATCATCAAACATACCAAATTACAACCCTCTGGCCTCAGCAGTGTTTATTTTAAGATTAAAGTTAGCCATAATCGTACGTCTGGCAACGATATTGCAACAGGTAAGTCAGAGGGACTAGGGTAATGTTCTGGTACTTTAGGACATTGTCCAAGAATTTCGTCCTTTAAATAACAACACATTAAATATTTAACTTGAAAAAGATGTGATAGAAACCGTCCGTTGTTGATGGCCTATAACGAACAAGCGCCGAAAGGGAAATTGACAGTAAGAAGGTTTGAAAGGTGTAACAGGAGGAAAACCTCAAAGCAGTTGCACTGTGAAATTTGTTAGGGAAGGGTGGAGAGTAAGATGGAAGAGAATATGAATGGAGGTACAGCAAAATGAATGAAAGTAGTTGCAGCTGGGAGTCGCGGGGACGCTGTAAAGAACTTTAAGTAATGCCTACGGTAAACCACGTGAGGTGCACTGAAGGCATTACCCCCCCTCCGGGAGCAGGTTAAGATTGTCCTCGGGTTGTATACTTCCCTCCTGCAGGAGGAGGTTCTGCTGGAAGTCCTGAGGACTCCCCAGACATGTCTCCAGTGACGCTCCTTAGTTGATATTTGTATGTTATGATATGTATTGTTTAGGTGTTGATTTTCAGCATTCCATTTATTGTTTTAAGTGTACTTAACTATATATTGGAGTAGTTCCATCGTATATTTAGCATGAGACTAGATGACAGCTATACGTAGGTTAACGTCTGAAACAGCTGTTGTAGAAAGGAATCGTTGGAACAGCAGAATTCAAAACCCTTCATCAGTTAACAATCCTTGAATGTTACATATCATTTTCACACATTAAACAAAGATCACTTCTTTTCCCTCACTGATTATCACCGAAACCAGATGGTTTGATGTCCGAAAACGAATAATCGGGTCGCCGTAACTGCTGGTTCAACAAAAACACTGCTGACTGTCAGTTCTGGCGCATGAACAAGCTAGAAAACACAAATATCTATTTTTATGGTTCTTAAGCAATGCAGTAACGATGCGTTAATCCTCTTGGGACGTAATCTCTGATTTACTGATCAAAAGTCCCTTCGAAAGTCTCTTTGCAGATGACGATGGAAGAATGGTCACTCGTGCAGTTATAGCACAAAATGCCAGTCTCGCATTCGTATAGACTGAGGTCACTGAGGAGCATCGCGTATTTGGGGTCAAGGATGGTCCTTCCTTAGGGGTTATTACTATAATTAATTTTAAGCAAAAGAAGGAGGTACTAATATGTCATACGATGGGAATATTCCCCAGCAAATATAAGATATATGTTTACATGAAGGCGTACACACACAACATATATGTATATGTGTATATATATTATATATTCATACAAATTTTTTTATATATAACGTATGTATATATATATATATATATATTTATACCTATATATATTATATATATATATATATATATATTAAAAAATTGGAGCTGCAGCTTTCGAATCATACTTGTAGGCTTCCAGGGAAAGGCATTCGATATAATTGAAGGTTTATTGCTGATGCCGACGTTTCACAACTACATTGTTGCATTTTTCAAGGCTGAAATACAGCGAGTTTGATTCTTAATAATTAATCATAAAAACACTTATAAATAAAAATATAAAATATAACTAAAATCACTTATTTAAAATGTTAACTCATTTAAAAATATACATATATAAAAGCAAAAAAGACAAAAACCACCAACACCAACCATTGGCACGAAAATGACCTACCCCGACGGGAGTTGAAAGGAAACTGTTGAAACAAAGTTTACTTATATAATAAACAGGCACACACGTACAGTAAGGGGCAACGACAAGACAAATGGGGCCCGTTAAGCAATGAACAATTGTGTAGATGAGGTTTGGGTGTTAATGATGGGACAGTTAATTTTATCATTATGGACTCTAGGGTTGTTAGGTCAGTTGTTTTTCTGCGTTTGTCCTATTATCTGAAAATCTTTGTTATCTATGTATGTTTGCATAATTTGGAATGATTCCTTATATTGGATTGCTCTGGGTTGGACAGTCTGCTTCCAGTTCTAAAACTAATTCCTCTATGGGCGTCTATGCGTACCCTTAGCAGTCGTTTTGTTTGGTACATCCAACGTAAGTCCCCTGGTTACACCTGGGGCAAGTATACTTATAAACAACGCTGGACGTAAACAACGGACTAACTTTGTCCTTGAGCTTGAAAAGGACCCGATGGTGCAAGGATTTTGGGAATCAATTTTAGATTTAAGGCAGGCAATTCTCTCTGAATTAAATTAGACACTTTTTCCTAAAGAAATCATCATATAAGTAAGGGAACGTTGCAAACATTTTTCATTTTTTCGGCACGAGTATGGATAGCAGTGGGCATTTCCATTTTCTTGTCTAAAAGAACTTGTTTAAGGCTCTGAAGAACACCCTTTGAGGAAAACAGTTATTACTGAAGTAGTTCGCCAAAGTTACGACCGCCTCTTCGTGGAAGGCCATCCAACTGGACGCGTGTGTAAAGGCCCTGTGAGGAGAGTAGAAATGGAGTTTAATTTAAAATTAGAATGACAGAAGCTGTAGAAATTCGTGCCCAAACCTGTAAAAGTATCTTTTCTATAAATCCCTGTATAAAACCCTTGTTCTTTTCTAGAGACAATAACATCCAGGAACGGTAATTTATTGTTAGATTCCTTCTCAGGGTGAATTTGATGTTCGGGTGTTGTGTGTTGACATAGTCTAAAAAGGAGTCGGCATTAAAATCACGCTTGAAAAGAGCAAACGTGTCATCGACGTAACGTTTTATAAAACAAGGGGTGGAAAGAAAGAGGGCAACTATCCAGCGCCTGTTCTTCCAGAGAACTCATAAAGATATTGGCGAACACCGGACCTAAAGGGGAACCCATTGCCATCCCCTCCACCTGTCTATATACAATGTTATTAAAAATAAAGGCCGTGTCCAGCACGGCCAATTCTAAAAATTGCTTAAATAACGTCCTGTTAAAATTATGAAATAAAACACCCTCACTAACAAACAGCTTATTTAAAATGATCTCGATGGTCTCTACCCACTGGGACGTTTTGTGAATAGAGATTCCACGTCCAGGCTAACCTGATTAAGTCAGAATCTTCTTTTAATAAATCTCATCTTTGAAACTAGCAGAGTTTTTTATTGAGTAAGAGTTTCTGCTTAAGGGTTCTAATATTGGAACAAGGTATTTGGCTATTCTATAATTTGCTGTATTCATAGAAGAAAGAATGGGCCGCATTGGAGTCCCTGCCTTGTGCACTTTGGGCAAACCATACATCAATCCATATGACGAACCTGTGACGAAGAGGTTTTGGTAGGTGTTTTCGTCTATGACTTTGTTTTGCTTTAATGTCCTTAAAATCTGTTTTATCTTATCCTCGGTTTTGATGATATTATAAAGGTCTGGAGAACCTACTTTTTTTACTGCCTTACTGTACGTGTGTGCCTTGTTTATTATTATTGTAACTTTGTTTTTCAACAGTTTCCTTTCAACTCCCGTCTGGGTAGGTCATTTTCGTGCCAATGGTGTTGTGGTTTTTGTCTTTTTTGCTTTTATATATGTATATTTTTTAAAGTGAGTTAACATTTTAAAATAAGTGATTTTAGTTATTTTTATTTTATTTTATTATATGTATGATTAATTATTAAGAATCAACTCGCTGTATTTCAGCCTTGAAAATGCAACAATGTAGTTGTGAAACGTCGGCATCAGCAATAAACCTTCAATTATATCGAATGCCTTTCCCTGGAAGCCTACAAGTATATATATATATATATATGTATATGTATATATATATATATATATATATATATATATATATATATATATATATATATATATTATCTGATTAGGAAGAAAACTATTGTCACCAAAATACAACCGCCGCAAGCAGAGATAAGGAGAGAGAGAGAAGAGGTGAAGACCCCACGACATACCTTCGCATTGTATAGATCGAATGAAATGAGCGCTTTCGATGACCTTAATGGCGCAGTGCTTGTGGGTCCAAACATGGGAACTTTTTTCATCAGGAGGATTCCCCTTCTTTATTGAGGGATGAGAGGGGAGGGGGGGAGGGGGGGATTAAAAGGTCGTTTCCGGCGAAGTTGGGAGGTCTCTCTCCCGGGCGCGCTTGGCAAAGGGCCGCCTACCGATCTTGGGGACCTCTCCGGTAATTCAAGGAGATAGCGCAGAACTTTTTATTTCCATCTATGGACGACATAATTTGAACTGACTGCAAGCTATATATATATATATATATATATATATATATATATATATATATATATATATATATATATATATATATATATATATATATATATATATATATATATATATATATATATGAAGATAAAAGGCCCATAAAACACGGTGACCAGAAAAGTTCGTTCCTAGAAAGTTCGGTCTCAGAAAATTTGGTCCCAGAAATTATTTATATACTGAACTGACAATGAAATCGTAATCTAAGTGATGAAAAAATTAAACAAAGTATAGAATTAGAGTTTTATTAATAAAAGTGTAAAAAAAGGTATGTTTCTTCAACAAAAAACCTATACAGTATAATATAAAGTATAGCATATTGTCCACAAAATCAAGAAAATTGGGTCCCAGAATATTCGGTCCTAGAAAATTCGGTCCCATATCAGAAGTTTAAAAAGCAAAAAAATATAAAGTAACAAGTTCCTTCTTATCAATAAATACATAAAGAATTCATGCTTAAACCATCATTAAAGTTATACATAATATTCCTTTTACTAAAGAAATCAAAACATAATTTAGGAAAATGCAGAGCAAAATACATCAATAAAAGTTTAAAAAGTATGAATAAAAACACATGCTTAATCGATTATTTAAGTCATACATAATATTTCTTTTTATCAAATTGATCAAACCCTGAAATAGGTAAATTCTATTTAAAATAAATCAGTAGAAGTTTAAAAATTATAAGAAAACTAATGTTTAAACTATCAAAATATAAAAAGAAAAATTAATGCAATGAATGAGCAATAGCCTTAAGGAAAGCTACTTTATTTTCACCATCATATGATTCTACAAGATTTTTTATTCTCGCATCTGTTGACTGGTATTTTTTCTTCTTTTGCGGATTATCTCCTCTTTGCGCCTGAATTATCTTGGTCTGTGTAAGGAATTCTTCTTTTCGCAGAGCATCAATAAGCTTCCAAATGTTTGGGTGCTTATAGACTCGTTACTGATGCGCGCAGTGCTGAGTGAAACTCTTCAAATGCATTGTTTGTCCGTAGCAATTCCTGAATGACCCTATCGTGAACATTCCAAAAATCAACTGGATATAAAGGCTGTTCTCGTCTGCCACGTCTTCCTCTCTTTGGTCCAATATATGTTAGCTCAAAATAACTTTAAAGTCTATTGGTATTGATTTTGCAGCCATGATGGGGTTCTTCAAATAGGAAAATTGTGCTTATCCTGGAAGAAGAGTACTAAAAACTGAGTTACAAATGTCACCGTTTCTTATATATAGGCGGTGTCAATAAATGTTAATGAAAGTATACAAATTATCTTTCTCAAATACCATTACAAGTGCTTAAAGTCCTATATGACAAAACTACCTAAAAACATCATTTAACAACACGTACCCTTTTGTTTACAGTTTGTAAACAAATCCCAGGCTTACAAAGTTCTCACGCTCTTGTTGATTTTTGTAAAATATCTCGTCTGGATTGCTAAACAATTGATCTCTAAACCAAACGAGTCATTACAGTTATTGATAGAAATAAAAGATTTTCATTTCTTCTAACATCATATTTTCCATGTATTTATATGCCTTTTTCCAGAAAGGTTATATTGGGCTTGGTTATTTAGATTTTAGAAATTTTCCGGGACCGAATTTTCTGAGAATGAGATTTCAGGACCGAATTTTCTGGGACCGAATCTTCTGGGACCGAATTTTCCTAGCACCATAAAACTATTTTAACGTTGCAACCATATATTTAGAGCACTTCCTTTTGTGTTCCTGATCACTGGTAAAATATGGACATAGGATGTCTTACAAGAGTATAATATTTACTAAAACTTATGTAGGTGTGGCAGTAGGTCTCTCTCTGTTTGTGACCCAGGTAGGGTGGAAAGTAAACTGTTCCCTGGTGATTTTTGGCCTCATTAACTCCGTCTTGCGACTCATCCGGTGGTCAGGTGTTCTTGGACACCTGCTTGAGGAGTGGCCTAAGGACAAAAATCACCAGGGAATAGTTTAATTTCCACCCTTCCTGGGTCACAAACAGAGACCTACTGCCACACCTACATATGTTTTTGTACATATACTCTTGTAAGACATCCTATGTCCATATTTTACCAGTGATCAGGAACACAGAAGGAAGTGCTCGAAATATATGGTTGCAACGTTAAAATAGTTTTTTATGGGCCTTTTATCTTCATAATACACTGATGCATTACAGTAAGTAAAAATACACTCTTTATTTATATATATATATATATTATATATATATATATATATATATGTAAATATGTATGGTATATATGTACGGAAGATAGTTTATTGAATATATATAACTATATGTATTTATATATATAATGCATATAACTATAATGTGCTTGAATTTCTATCACATCGCCGTGATTCATATAAATGCATTAAGCTACAAATGCCCTGTTATCCAATTCGTTCTACCACTGAGTTATTCTATTTTCATATATGTAAACCGAAGGGGAAATTTTTTAGTTGATAATAATTTCATCCTCTTGTGGATTCGAACCGGCGCATAGAGGAGAAATCAGGACTTCAGTGCCACTGTTGGCCGGGTCAGTAATGTCACTGAAGTCCTGATTTCTCCTCTGTCCGCTGGGCGCTGGTTCGAACCCACGAGAGGACGAAATTATTATCAACTAGAAAATTCCCCTTAGGTTACTATATATATGAAAATATATTAATTCCGTGGTAGGACAAATTGGATATTAAAAGACATTTGTAGCTTAATGCACGTAACGTAAGTATGCACTCAAGTGGGGCATGGGGAACTTAGGAGAAATATCAAGCACGCAATTTTTGTTTTCAATAAAAAAAAAAATACAATTAAGGAATAAAACAAGTAAAAATTGTACTGAAGCAATAGAGCTTGCCGTCCGGTGGTGGCCTCAGCCACGGCCCATGAAACTCAGTTATGGTTCGGTGGTGGCCTATGTTGTTGGTACTTATAGCGCTAACAGAAGTACGATTGTGGCTAAATGTAACCTGAAATAAAATGAAAACCAGTGAGGCTAGAGGGCTGCAAATTGGTATGTTTGATGATTGGAGGGTGGTTGATCAAAATACCGATTTGCAGCCCTCTAGCCTCTGTAGTTTTGTAGATCTGAGGGAGGACAGAAAAAGGGCAGATGGACAGACAAAGCCAGCATAATAGTTTTAACGGCTGAACACTGCGAAGACAATGCCTAGGAACTCACTTTACTGAAGAAAAAAAAAAAAACGACTTGACTTTTTGGGTGGGTCTACCTACTTAAAAGTCACCCTTCTTCACCATGACCTCTCGATCCAAGTTTCTGATGTACAGGATTAAAAACCACGTTTTTAAGTTAAGAAATCGGGGCGGAAAAAGCATAAAACTGATAGCCGTTTACCTCAATATATTTTTGCTCTTTGTATTTCATAATAGAAGCGTTCTTGGAATTGAAAATATATATATATATATATATATATATATATATATATATATATATATTATATATGTATGTATATATATACGTATGTATAATATATATAGAGATATGTATAATATATATATATATAATAAATAGATTATCTATATATACATCTTATATATATAATAATATATATAATAGATATATATATTATAATATTATAATTATTAGATATATATATTATTATATATATTATATTATAATATTATATAAGTATATATATATATATATTTTATAAGTTACCTATACATTTTTATCACATCCCAGTGATTCTTATACATTCATCGAGCTAGAAATATCTTTTAATATCCAATTCGCCCTACCTCGGAATTTAATATATTTTCATATATGTTAACCGAAGGGGAATTTGTTGGGACGATATTTTTATCATAACTAAAAAATTCGCTTTCGGTTAACATATATGAAAATACATTAATGTCTTGGTAGAGCTAATTGGATATTAAAGACATTGCCGATGAATATATATTACCTATATATTACCTATATATATATATATATATATATATATATATATATATATATATATATATATATATATACATATATATATATATATATATATATGTATATATATATATATATATATATATATAAAGGTATAAGCCACGAAGGAAAGATAAACAACGGAGTTTCTGCAAGATCTTTCGACTCAACGTCCTTTTCTTAGCAGACAAACTGACTTACATGAGATATTGAGGGTACAGGAAAGGTCGTATAAGTGACAGATAGGGATTATAAGGAGATTAGTACCTAGAATCCGACACACCTGGAGAATGAGTAACCTTTCCAAACAAACATAAACATGGGTACAATTTAAGAACAAAAAGATTAAGTCCAACTGCTCACACACACAGTGACAAGACAATTAAAGGGTAATACAGGGCAACACCTGACCACATTCAGATCTTTGGTAAACAAAAACTTATTCACAAAACATATTAAACATACATATACAAATAAAATATATCTAAGGCAACTACTTTGTATTTAAGTCTGTAATTATATCTTTAAGGTCATTCTTAAACATGTTACAAATACAAGAGTCTAAATGGAACAGGCCACGACTAATATTGAAATTACAATGGGAAGTAAGTTGTATTATGGCAGATTCTAAAAGATTTTATGATAAGACATCTTTTGATCTTGCAATTACTGAACTACCAATCCAATTTATCCGGTGGTAGTTTTCACTTAAATGAATGAATATTGCATTAGATGTTTGCCCAGTTTTCACAGAATATTTATGCTGCTTTAATCTTACTTCTAAGCCCTTGCTCAACTGTCCGAGATAAAAGGAGGGGCTGTCCATACATGGAATTTTATATATTATGTTTCCCTGGGGCCATTTCTTATTAACATTCCTTTTAGTGTGTTATTATAGGAAAAAACAAGGTTGACCTTAAAGGCTTTTAACAATGATTTAATGGTTTCAAAGCCGTTGAAATAAGGCAAACTGAGAATGTTCTTGGAATTTTCTTTCTCAGTGTTACTTACACTGTAGAACTTTTTGTGGGCTTTATTATAGCAAATATCTAATATATGTGAAGTATAACATAAATCTTTCCCTACTTTTCTTATGAATTCAATTTCTTGATCCAAATATTGGGGACTGACAATACACAATGTTCGTAAAAACAGAAGAAAAAATTGATATTTTGAAGTTAAGATGGTAGCCTGAGTAGAAATGAACATAAGTTAAGTTGTTGGTTAGTTTCCTATAAATACTGAATTTACATTGAAATGGTTCTCTATGTACCAAAACATCTAAGAAAGGGAGGCAATTGTCTTCTTCCAATTCTAGAGTAAACTTAATTGATGGTACCTGGTTATTTAATTTAGAGAGTAAATCATTTACATCAATACCAGCAGGCAGAACACCTAAAATATCATCAACATATATATACCACTTTACAGGAATATAAATGATATTAGGTAAGTAGCGTTTTTCAAAGAATTCCATGTACAAGTTTGAGAGGAGAGGTGATAAAGGGTTGCCCATTGCCATGCTGAATATTTGTTGATAAAATTCACCATTGAATATAAACTTACAATCACAAATGAACAACCTAGTGAGTGAAATAATGTGACTTATAGTAGAGGTAATTCATGCTGAGTTAGTTCATTACTAAGATATTCTAAAATAGAGTCTACAGGGACTTTAGTAAAAAGAGAACATACATCAGTGGGGCAAAGAGTAATTTTTAAAAATGTATCAACTAAATCTAGAGAATTATATGTATGGGAATCGGAGATGGTTCCAAGTAACGGGGACCAGATCTTGGTGATATATTTCGAAAGTTTATACGAAATTTAGCCACCAGTACTGATAATAGGCCGCAAAGGGTTATTTTCTTTGTGCGTTTTGACTAATCTGCACAGGTAAGGTAGCGAAGGAAATTTGACTGACAATTTGCCTAGTAGTTCTCTTTTGTCTTTAAGGATTTTTTTCACTGTGCTATTAAAGTTTTTTATGACTTGATCAAGGGGAATTTTTGTTAGTTTTTTATAAGTCACATCATCATCCAGTGGGCTTGCATACATTATATGTAGTAAAGGACGTTGAGTCAAAAGATCTTGCAAAAACTCCGTTGTTTATCTTTCCCTCGTGACTTATACCTTTATTTATGGATTTATCACGTTCCAAACTTTAGTGATTCAGTTATACATATATATATATATATATATATATTATATATATATATATATATCTATCTATATATATATATATTATATATATAGGGATATATATATATATATATATTTATATATTATCTATCTATCTTTTATATACTATATCTATATCTATCTATCCTATCTATCTATCTGTCTATCTATATATAGTATATATATATATATATATATATATATATATATATATATATATATATATATATATATATTATATATATCATATATATATACATATATATATACATATATATATATATATATATATATATATATATATATATATATAGTATCTATATATATATATATATCATATATATATATATCTATATATTATATATATATATATATATAGTATATATAATATATATATATATATATAATATATATATATGTATATATTATATGTATATATATATATATATATATATATATATATAGATATGTATATATATATATATATATATACTATAATATATGTATATATATATATACATATATATATATATATATATATATTATATATATATATATATATATATATGGGGTCAACTAAGGTGGTGGAAGTATCAAAGAAAGTGCAGGAGGGGAGGCTGAGATGGTATGGACACCTGTTGAGAGATGAGTACCACGCTGGGAGACATACTATGGGGGTGGAGGTGCAAGGAAGAAGAAAAAGAGGGAGACCAAGAAAGAGATGGAAGGACTGTGTGAGAGGAGACTTACATGAGAAGGGAATTGATGAGGCAGAAGCACAAGATAGAAATAGATGGAAACGGCTCATCCGAAACGGCGACCCCATATAAAAAATGGGAACAAGCTGGGAAGAAGATATATATGCAAACTGTGCTGGCACACGGTAATAATGAATTTTATAAAAATAGGTCAGCGCAATTTGCAACATTTAACAAGCATTTTAAATTAGAGCTCTCTCTCTCTCTCTCTAGTTACTCACCTGCTGCCGGAGAACTTTCTCGTACGCTTTTTGTGTAATTGTCTTCAGGATCCGACCAGAAATGAAACAGGCTTGAATTAAGAATTTCATTTGCCCTTCCAGGAGGACCACCGAAGCGATGTGTCGACGGATTCAGTAAACAAGCGATGAATACGAGACTCGGCGTCGGGTTGAAACTCCAGGTTTCTTTTAATATACCTAGAGCACACACACACACACACACATACACACTCGCATCAGAATTTATGTATGAGCCTCGCATTTCCTTGCACATAATTACTGTTTCGTGCGATTGCGCTGCTGGGTTGCACTCGGTGCAGCTCCAGTCTCCTCTTTTATCTCATCTCACTGCAGCGGAGATCTCCTGCTGGAGAGAGAATCTTCCAAATTAATGGTGAGGATTAATATTATTGGCTATACATACATACATACAAACAGCCATATACACATACATATCGCTTCTGATCCTGCCTTTCCTTCCTGACGGTTAATATCATTGGCTATACATACATACATACAAACAGCCATATAAACATACGTATCGGTTTCACGGTGATGTGATAAAAATTCATAACACGGCTATGTTCAGCAAATTTTCGACTTTGTTAACATGGCAGAGGGGGTTGGATATTAATTCTAACTATAAATATCTGAGTTCGACAGTGATTTGTGAGGTCGGAATCAGTATCAACTTATACCTCACTTGTTGGTCCAGTCGATAACAGCACTGAAGTTCTGATTTCTCCTCTGTCCGATGCGTGCTGGTTCGAACCCACGAGAAGACGAAATTATTATCAACTAAAAAATTCCCCTTCGGTTAACATATTTGAAAATATATTAGTTCCAAGGTAGAGTGAATTGGATATTAAAGGACATTTGTAGCTTAATGCGCATACATACATATACACATACGTACCCCTTCTGGTCCTACCTTCCCTCTCCCCAGAGTTCCAGTTATAACTTAAGTGTGGAAGAGAGGCCAATTCCATGGCACCCGGATTCCAACCGAAGACCAGAGAAAGTTGGCAATTTGCTGTCTGCAGCAGATGCTGAACAAACAGAAACAAGCGATAATAACTTGCCCGGAGCTCTAGCGGGCTTCTCTTCACCTTCCGGAACATCTCCGGGATGTTGGACCAGCTAGGCAGGCCAGGTAGTACTGTGTAGGTGGTGGAGCTCATTAACATAGACGAACGGACGATGCAGGTGGTGAAGTAACTATTAAGTAACTCTAAAGGGAGCTTTGGAAGGAACAGAAAAAAATATCACTGCTTAAGAGTAAATTATCAAGCACTATGAAGAGACCCGTTACCATCACTCCAAAGCGACAGAGGGTCAAGTCTTCCACCCTATGAACCACATATGCACTGTATGGCTTCGTCTTAGCCAACACTGAACCCCCCTGGACGTTAATGGTCTTATGATGTCCAAAACATCGTAAGACCATTACAAAGAAGCATCCCAGCTGGATCGCAATGTGCTGACACTGCAGAAGGTTGTAGGTCACAAAACCGCGCCCTGGGGAATCCAGTGGCATTCAGCCTCCACCTAAGAGTTATCGACTTGGCAGTCACATTGCCTCAACCAAATATTTCAGAGAGAAGCGTGGCATTCACTCAACAACGAGATTCATGATGTCATTGGAGTGATCATCTTACCTCCGACAGCGACACCTTGATATACCAGTGAATTCTCAACATTTGTCCATCCGTCCGTCCACCCTTAGATCTAAAGAACTACTGAGGCTAGAGCGCAACAAACTGGTATATTAATAATCCAGCCTCCATTCATCAAACATACCAAATTGCAACCCTCTAGTCTCAGTAGTTTTTATTTTGTTAAAGGTTAAGGTTAGCCATGGATCGTGCATCTAGCAGCGCTTTCTGGAGCCATGGGACGTACCCTCACTCTACCGCATCTGGTGAACAACTGGAGATCTGCCGGTCATAGTTGGTGGTTTTGCACAGCATTATACGCTGTACAGAAATCTAGATTTCTTTGGTGCATTCTTCTACCTTTTTTCTGGTGATTTGGTGATTTGAATTTGCCGCTGTTAGAATAACAAATAACTGCCTGTGCCCATACTCTTTGAGGGCACATTGATGTGATAAACATAAGATAAGGATTGGACAATTTATATTCAATAGAAATGGGGGGGGGGGAACCCCAGAGAAACACTAATACCAAATTTTCAATTGAATTATCCACAACCTCTATTGGCCAAATATTCATTGTAGAATCTGGTAGGCCTCTAGCCGTTAAGAAAGTCAGCCACAGAATAGAAATGCTAATGTGTATGAACGGTAAACAAAGGTGAGGGTAAGATAATAAGATAGCCATGATAATTATCAGAACTAAGAGGAGGAGTAATAACACGAATACATGCGTAAAGACTCATAGGAAACTGCTTGATATATATATGTATATATATATATATATATATATATATATATATATATATATATATATATATATATATATATATATATATATATATATATATATATATCCACTTTTCCACAAACTCCCCTAATGAAAGTTCTTTCTGTCGCGAGCTTCAGAACTCACCCGATTCTTATAGTCTCTCCACTTTCATATTACCTTCCAGACCTCCAACAATCATTCCATATCCTCACTGTCTTGTTCTCTTCAAGCACGGACTGGAAAAGAACATACAGCTGAACTTCTGAGGAGTAATGAATGGAAAACGGAATTTTCAGATACAATCTCACACCAGTTCGTAAAGCCCTGTTATAAATATTTAGGATACTAGTGCATTGAGAGATCAGTGGGTCTCTTAACGACCTGAACCTTCTACACTCCCTACTTCTCTTCTTCTTCGGGTTCCTTTAGACTTCAGACTGAGAGGATCCTTGGGTCAGGTGTCTATGGGTTTTGCTTCAACTGGTGGACCAGGCACTGAGCCGGCTACGGCCTCAGTTGCTGCAACACCCTAGACAGCAGTGGCACAAAACTAGTTCTACCAGATGTTTTTGCATGGCCTCCACATCAGTGACCAGCTTAGATTGGATTTCTCAAAGAGGGTTATCTACCAGAGTCTTGTGTTCAAGGGACTGCGACGCCGAAGAGGAGATGGCTATAGGTGCAGGAGGTTTGCAATTTTCAAGGACCAACTCAGGCACGGGCTGTGAGGCATTTCTATGGCCAGGGGAATCTGGAAAAGACCCTGCTGAAATTGGGCTGACTGTCCAGAAGCACTATTAGCATGGCCAGGCCAGTAGACAAGAAGGGGTCCAGATTGGGATCTCTGAAGAGAGAATGACAGCGTGCTCTGGCAGTGACACCAAGGCAGGCTCAAGCATAGGATCTGGAGAGGAGATGTAAGCAGCATTGGGGCCACGCGTGTCTGATGCCCATGTTTGTATAATTTGTAAGGAACCAGAATCTGGCTGAGGTGAGGGCTCAAAGACCGGATTTGGCAGAGCGCTACAATGGTCAGGCAGTGGCAGTGGCGGTGGCTTAACGGCAGGGCTGTAATAGACATCAGCCACTGACGGAGACTCAAAGGGGGCAGGACCCATGGAAGGCCCAGAAAGGGGCTGGCAAGGGGGGTTCATGTCCTAGGAGGAGGTTATAGCCTTCAGGGATCTTACTGGGCTACTCCAAGCATGCAAATCCTACTTTTGTGGAGATCAGTGACCCTCAAACGGACTATCGGGAGTGTCAGCCTCCAATTACCTATGCCTTCAATAGTTATAGGCTTGTTCTCTTCAATGATGACCCCATTGGGTACTTTGTATCGCCTCATGAGGGAGATTTGAGTGCTGGTGTCTTCAAATGCAGAGACTTGCTAAGCACGATGGCGACCTAGAGGAAGTGCAACAAAAATAGGGCCCGCAGGTGTGGGTCCTAAAGCAGATGAATGGGTGGCTACTAGAGCAATGACGACAGCAGTTCCCTTACCAGAGCAATCCCTGAAATTGGCCGAATGCCTTCGCTATTGACAAATGTGACAATAAACTTTGCTATAATCTCTACTAGGAGTGGTTACGGTAGGGTTAGGGTGGAAGTTCTGATTAGAGGGACCTTTGACATGGCTCTCCTATATGTTTACACTGGGCTTCTAATGCTCTACTTTCTCACAATAAGCACATAGAGGTGGGGATGAAGCTAAGAGTAAATAAAGTTGTTTTGTTTTAATTAGCAGGATTCGAACCCACATCCAGAGCCATAAAAAGGAGGTCTCGTTGCCCGGTCTGACCAAGGGAAGGATGAAAGTGTACTGCCACTCGTACTTATATATACCCATCGAATTCAGATACATTTACTAGAACAGTGCATTCTTGTTCTGATGCTCTGGATGCGGGTTCGATTCCTGTTACGGACATCAGAATTATTTCATATTCTTACATATTGATCGTAGGCTTCGTTGGGACTAGTGTGTTCAAAAAGTGTGGAGACTTCGTAGAGTAAAGAGGGCATTTGGCTCATTACAATTACAATTACACACACACACACACACACAATATAAATACATATACACATATATATGTGTGTTTTTGTGTATGTATATATACACAATTGTATTTCCTTTCCTAATTCCACGATTGAAAGAAGCATTGGAAACTTTTACTAGGAGTTAAGGAAAAGAAAAGAAATGCTGTCCCTGAATTTATTACGCTGTGAAAATATTTGCATGAAGCAGGGCATTCTGATGAGAGAGAGAGAGAGAGAGAGAGAAAGAAAGTAAAACTCGGTCTCAGATGTTTTCTGCTTTCGAGATAATGCGATCAGAAGCAAAGCCGCAAAAACGCCCAGAAAGAAGTTCGGCGAATCAACATCTCGAAGCCCGAGACGCAGAGAAACTTCGTCGATAAGAGATGCGAATTTTTATTCTCAATCAAGGATGCAATAATTCTCTTCATTTGCATTTCTAATTAGGGGGGAATAAGATGCGAACTGGAGATACAAGACAGGCGCTTTTACGCTCGGTTCCAACCCACTAATGGGACGCGGACGTTTTTTACCTCGGCAGGAATAAAAGGGGGAAGGCAGCAAACATGGCCAAGAGAAAGCTCTCATGACTGTCAAGTTTAATTCAATTCCTGTCACTGTTTACTGGTTTTTCTTCATGACTGTGGTACGTCAGCAATTAACGATCCTCAGAAAAAAAGTACTTCCATTCTAAAAAAGGAAAATATTAAATTTCATTTATTTAATTTAGTGTTGCCTTTTTTTAAAAGTAAATGTGGACCCTCTGTTCAGTAGAAGTTAAGTACATCTTAGTTTAACCAGACCACTGAGCTGATTAACAGCTCTCCCAGGGCTGGCCCGAAGGATCAGATATTTTGACGTGAGTAGGAACCAATTGGTTACCTGGCAACGGGACCTATACAGTTTATTGTGGGATCCGAACCACATTAATTCGAGAGATGAATTTCTAATCACCAGAAATTAATTCCTCTGAGAAAAAACTTAATGTACAAAGATACTGGTCTTTTAGTTTTCAATAGGTAGGGTTGTTCATTGGAACATCAGTGATATGATGATAATACTAACTTAGCAAAGTTAATATCTTAAGAGACTAAGGTAATTGGTTATGATAGCTATAAGACCGAAAGAAGACAGTAGACACGTAAAGTCTGATTATTATTATCATAGTTAACTGGTACTGCAGCACAATTAAAAGTATTCTTCTTCTGGCTCTAAAAGCTTTAAAGTTACTGGATGTTTCTCTTGAGGAGACTTGCAAAAAAAAAAAGTGGTACGAATTTGGTGAGAGTAAGCAAAATCTACGATAAACTTATCATACAAATTAGCTATGGAAATCAGAGACAATTAGAGCCACAGTTCTTGACACTAGAGTCATAAGCAACAGTTCTTGGCAATGTAGAGTCAGGTAACAGAACAAATCTCACTTCAGGAAATGTAATAATAATAATAATAATAATAATAATAATAATACCTTTATTCCACAATATTACGGTGGGTATTCTTACAATGTGCACTGGATTGAAATGTACATAAAATGTTTATTTAAAATTAAACCTCTGCTGATTAAAGTAATATACACATAGATTTATATCTAAATATCCATTAAAAGTATTTTACATAAAAAAAATCAGATACATAAAATATTAGCATAAAAACACATCATTACTAATTAAATCCTTCTCCTAAACTTGGTCACAATTACAGATATAATACAAAATTAAGATATACCTGTAACATTAAACAATTTTGGAGAGAGCAACACAGTCACTGAACTGACTTTTCAAGTATTAGTCTAATACATTGCAGCTCAAGATTGTCGGCAAAGAATTCCTTGTAATATATACTAAATCTTGAAAGTGATAAATAATTTTGCAAAAATCCCAGAGTAATTCAGGCTTTCTCTGTACTCTGGAAGTGTGTTCTCTTTTAGTATCTGAAAAGCAAACTATTGTGCCGGCTTTGTCTGTCTGTCTGTCAGCACTTTTTCTATCCGCCTTCAGCTCTTAAGAACTGCCAAGGCTAGAGGGTTGCAAATTGGAGTCTTCATCATCCACCCTCTAATCATCAAACATACCATATTGCAGCCCTCTAGCATCAGTAGTTTTTATTGTGTTCAAGGTTAAAGTTATCCATAATCGTACTTCTGGCAACGCAGCAACATAGGCCACCGCAGCCGGCTGAGAGTTTCACGGGCCGCACCTCATATAGCATTATACAGAGACCAACTAAAGATAGATCTATTCTCGGTGGCCTTGTTTATGCGCTGTACAGAAAACTCGATTGCGCGGAAGAAACTTCGGTGCAGTTTTTATCTAAGTAATAGCCACAACATCGTCAGAACTATTTATAAATAATTCATCCTCTTTAGCGGCATAAAACTGTGAGAGATTTTCAGCCATTCTTGATCGCCCCCCACGAACAAAATTTCGTATGATTTTTCAAAAGCCACTTGAAAAGAAGAAAACACCTTAGTGAGATCTAACACCAAAAAAAAGAAACCTGGTCCCAAAGCGGCACGACCAAGAACAAAAAAAATGCTGACAACCATTAACAGATGCTAAAATGGCTCACGAAAATTATGGCTGTGAGAAATGTCTGGAATATTTCATTGCTTGGCTCTCTTGCGAAAACCAGGTTTATTTTCATCTGAATAGTTTAAAATCATAAAATTTATCTCTTTTATTTCTTATATGAAATATCTTACTTCTTCTCATTTGTCTGTCTGTCTGTCTGTCTGTCTCCTAAGCAATTTTGTTAATTGCACTTCTAGATATGACAAAAGCTCCAGACACATAGTACAGCGAACATCAACCAACCAGCTAACCGGAGTAGTACAAAAAAACCCTGACTTTGGCTCTTTATAATTCGGGAAATATTCAACCGAATGAGATGAAACTTTGGCTTTAGCGATTTCCTTCTAAGGTCTCTAAACGTGCCAAATTTAATCGAAATCCGTTGTGCCGTTCCGAAGATCAAAGATATCGCTCTTTGACGTGCAGGGGATATGGTAGGGGGTGGGTGGTGGGTGAGGGACCTAAATAATCTGTGGAGCGATATAAAAGATACAGCCGTGATACTTAGCCTTTCTGAAAGCTCGTATTCTGGAGAGGTGACTTTCAGGGTTTGTTTTTTGGATATAATGAAATTCTTAAGTCACTTTATGCCATTCAAATTAGCCACCAAAATTCAAATTTCCTGATTCTCAGGTACGGACAGCTCACAGCATTAGAGGAGACGCCTTTTTCTTAATGTGTGTGAAAAGCAAGTTGTGACAGGAGAAGATGGCTGATTTACTTTCAGTGATCTTGATTAAAAATGATCACACGTTGAATTTACCTTCATGGTTTTGGTTCTCGCGATCGTTGACCTTCTCCAAATAAAGAACATTGATAGTTAGAAGGTTTTTACACACATATGTATGTTTATATACATATAATATATATAAATTATATAATTGTGCAGCAAACGAGCTGAGCTGACCATAATCACTAAGAAGACACAGAGGTCTCAGAAAACTAAATCTTTAGTCACCCCATTTTTCTCTCAATCTAGGGCGTTGCCATTGCAAAAATTTATATTTGGCTGCGGAGTAAAACCCTCTACTGCGCCCTGCCCCTTCCTTTGTATCCCCTGACCTCCATATCTGTCTCTTGTGGCATCGAACAAAGAGTGGGGACAAGCCACTGAACTTTCATCACCAGTGGGTGACCAAACTAACCAGTAGTGCTGCGTTGTGAAGACTGACGCGGAGCGATGATGTCGCCAGTTACAAGGAAAATGTGTAATGAATATATGTATACACATGCGTATATATATATATATATATATATATATATATATATATATATATATATATATATATATATATATATATATGTATATATATATATATATATATATATATATATATATATATATATATATATACGCATGTGTATACATATACACCAAACTACCTTACAATATGTTTATATATATATATATATATATATATATATATATATATATATATATATATATATATATATATATATATATATATAGATATATATATATATATTGTTACAAATATTGACCGCCTTTTCTTCCCAGCATTTATTTAATTTATTTTATTTCTAAAAGAGCAGCCATGTTTACCCTAATATCAGCTGATTTTAGGCGGGAAACACAAACTCAGGCCAGACTAGGCATGCCCGGCGCCAGCCGTTAGTGCGGGAAGGGGGAAGAAAGACTCCTGTCAGCCTTAGGGACGTATCCCAAAAGGAAGTGTGTAGCTAGCTAGGTAATTCTTAGGCCTACTCTTAAGATGTTTTTTCCTTTGAACCTCTCGCTGGCGATATGCTCTGTTTCCAGGATGGCCGCCGGAAGGGGGGATAAGCTGACCCCCAACAAACAAGCTTCGCTCGGTCACACCTACATTCGCCCTCAGTCCACTCGAGTCGGTGACCCAGGACACACGTCCTACCCAACCAGCCTTCCCATTAGGCCTACCACGGCGCTACTGGCGTGCCCAGACCTCAGACAAAGCGGATGCCAGTTCCCTACAAAGGTCCATTTCCAATAACGCATCCAGGTACGTCTTGTGATACAGCCATATTGCCAGTCCTTTCCCTTTGAGTCCAGTAAACTGAATTTCATTTCCCAATTCAAACTCCTAATTCTCAAATGAACATCCCTTTGTTCCCTTCACTGCCTCATGGCCGCATGTCTCCCTTTTGAGATCGTCCCAGACAAATTAAGTCATTGCATACCTCAGTTAAACACTAGAGTTCTTTTCCCCCAGTGTGTTAGATAAAATGGAATAACTGTAACTTGTGCAAGAAATCTTTAATTCATTTGTGTCTAATCTGGGAATTTTTCCAGATCGGTTGAGTCAAGTGTTCAAGTCTCATCGCAAGTGCTGCCTTAATGCAAGATAATATGAATAATTTTGAAAGCCAGCATTTACGTCAATCTTATTTTAGCCAGCTCTCTCCTTGTGAGAGATAAGAGTGATCCCCGTGTGGACAAGCTGCATTTACTCTTTCTCCAGGCCATTCAACGGCCTTGTGTAAATAAATATATATTGTAGATTAATCAGCTGGGTTTTCAATGGCGACCTTATTATAGAGTAACATATTTCAGTCAATCCTTTAAGGTAAGTTATTCTGCTTTTTTCCCTAAAATATTTCCCTTTACGTATTTGGGCCCTTAAGGCCAGGCTCATACGTAAATATATATAGTCACTTTCCTCATATTCCCATTTCCAGATTTAATACAAACTTCCGAGGAATGCGTACTGTACCCTCAATGGCCCTCCTCTTACTGTCACTTCTGTTCTTAATTTCTTATTCACCAGCTTACTGCAGATAAATGATGCAACACCAACGGAAAAAGATACTCAAGAATGAATATTTTTATATTTATATACAGCTCTTAACAATTAATATAATATTAATAAAATTTACACTTTGGTTGAGTAAACCAGAATGCTCTAGCCTGAAAATTCAGAGTACAAGTTAACTTAATATACCTATCATGGATTATACATATACAGTACTTACAATTATTGCTTGTTTAGCAATAGTTAGATGACTCTAGGTGATCTTCAGCAATGTCTAGATGGCGCTAGTTGATGCTTATAGCGATGGCTAGATGAAGAAACTCTTGGACAAGAGAAATCTTCATAGAAAGGCTCTGCATACTAGAAGAAGCTATGCTTCTTCGCTCTGCAAAGTCAGGTACCTAGGCAATTCCACCAGAACTATTAGATGGGGGGATCTAGCAGTCTTGATGAAATAATCTAGATATCCGACCTTGTCTCTTCTGAATAAACTCTTGTACAAAAGAAATCTCCTTGAAAAGGCCAAGTTTCCCATGGCTATCAGGCGCTTGATCGTAATCGATAAAGCAGCTGAAATGTTTAAACGGTCATCAGGTCATGTACCAGTATACATTTTTAAGTAGTGTATAATAAAATAGAGGTGTTGAGTCTTGCTACCAAACCTTTTCTATGATGTAAGCATTTCCTTCCTGAAAAGAACTCACATTACACAAGTAAATTGCTATGTTTCAGACCTAAGCTGTTTTTTTAACTTTTTCAGGAATTCTTGAAAGATCAAAGATATGTCTTTAAAAGGACGTAAGATCATAGTATGGGTTATCTTCATTTTTTAAGTATCCATAGACAAACATTGAGTTTTTTCTAAGTATAAGGAAAACTTTTCACTTTGAATGACGTCAGAAGCATTGTAGCAATGTAAAGTATATATGTTATACAGCCTTACTGCATAATTTTGGTACAAAGTGTACCAGACAATCTTACTCCAGATGGTAACAAGTTCTCGGTGGGTAATTACTCTTTTCGGGCCTTGAGCGGAGAAACTTAAATCGTGGTTTTTATAAGTTAACTAATTAGCCTTAACGTAAAAGATACCGTACTTATTTCAATAATAATGAGAATTAATATTATCTGTACTGAGTTACCGAATTATTGGCGTAAGAACGTTTTCTGGCCAAATTACTGGCGAAAGAACATTTTCTGGCCGAGTTATGGGCGTTAGAACATTTGCTGAACGAGTTATTGACGTAAGAACATTTCCTGGCCAAGTTACTGGCGTAAGAACATTTTCTGGCAGAGCTATTGGCGTAAGAACATTTTCTGGCAGAGTTATTGGCGTAAGAACATTTTCTTGCCGAGTTATGGGCGTAAGAACATTTCCTGGCCGAGGTATTGGCGAAAGAACATTTCCTGGCCGAGTTATGGCGTAAGAACATTTCCTGGCCGAGTTATTGGCGTAAGAACATTTCCTGGCCGAGTTATTGGCGTAAGAACATTTCCTGGCAGAGTTATTGGTGTAAGAACAATTTCTGACCATTTTATTGGGGTAAGAACATTTTCTCGCCAAGTTATTGGCATGAGAACATTTTCTGCTGTCGCTGTTTTTCTGTTAAGGTCACAACTTTCTGGAGGACCAGAATGCAAGAAAATGGGCGGAATTGCTAAGGTATCAGTGTCAAGCTGATATTTGTAGGGATCCAAGATAGATGTAGGGTTCTATTCACTTATCCCGAATTTTCCATGCTGCGCTTTTCATCCAAATCCTGATAGGTTTGTAAGTTAATGTAAACAAGCTAAAGATATTTTTCATCACGGAGAATTGCTTGTTCAACTTTCAATGTGTTTTATCCTTTGGACGAAGGTCTCGTTGCAGATGAGGTGCCAGCGAATGGCTGGTATACCGGTTGGCTGGTACGGTCTTGATGCCTGGAGAGCTTGGCCGTCTTCTTTCTAGGTTGAATTCTGTCTGGTCAGAATTCAATCTTGAACTGATCTGTTATCTACATTTATACCTCCCTCAATTAATAAATAGATTCAATCATCCATCATGGAGTTCGTCTATGAAGCTTATTCATGATGGCTACATCTGAGTGAAGCAAAAGAATTGGCAGGTAATGTTGTATCTTATGAATGCGAGAAACGTCGGCATAGCAACTGTAAAGCCAAAGTTGTTGTGGAAATGAAGTAGTTGGCCATGTAAATTATCATACCCATGCTGCAGACATATGCTACCAAGAAGTCTTGGTTGTACGGCCTGAAATAGAGGAAAGGTAATGGTACCCAAGAGACCACACAGCAAATCATAACAGATAATTCAGTCAATTTCAGATGGTGCCTCAACTCTACTACCACCTATAAGACATTCGATGTGCAATAAGGTTCTACAAACCTGTCTCCGTCTGTCTGTGGTCTTCCCTCATCCAATTCCGTTAAACCTGGCTGACATTGCCATTCCACCCGAGTACAAGATGACAGCTGATGGTGGAGATTTTCTACTTTATGATAGTATATCGAGTAGCGTTTACTGGCGTTTTCTACATACATCAGCCTACAGAAGAATTCAAGTAATTGGTTCGGTGATGGGACGTTTGAAGTTGTATACCCGAGCTGTTTTACTAACTGGACAATATTCATTGTCTTACTTTGGAGAGGGTTATTCCCTTCGTTTATGCTCTGCTACCAAACAAACGAGAAACTTGTCAACACTTTCTCCAATTCCTCACTATCAGTCCTGTACTTAATCCCAAGACCTTCCGTTAGCCCCATCCACACGGTCGAGCTTTGCCCGACGAACTTTGCTTGATGTGACGTCAGAGGCGGGAAAAGTCAGAACCTTATCCTTTGCAAGGTAAAGAGAGGAGACAGGTAAAGTCATTTGTGGGAGGGTGCGGATTATCCCCCCAAATCGGACGTTCACTGGCGGGCAGAAAAAAAGTTAAGTATATCTTAGTTTTACCAGACCACTGAGCTGATTAACAGCTCTCCTAGGGCTGGCCCGAAGGATTAGATATTTTTACGTGGCTAGGAACCAAATGGTCACCTAGCAACGGGACCTACAGCTTATTGTGGGATCCGAACCACACTATATCGGGAAATGAATTTCTATCACTAGAAATAAATTCCTTTGATTCCGCGTTGGCAGAGCCAGGAATCGAACTTCGGAGCACCGGATTGGCAGCCGAGAGCGAAAACCACTCGTCCAGCGAGGAACTACTGGAGGGCAGAGATCAAAACAGGCCACCAGGGCCAGGTTGCTACCTCGTCACTTATCATATCACATTCAAGCAGTTTCCTGTAGCTTCTCGTTACTTCTTTCTCTAGACATTGTAATTTCCAATTATTTAAGAATGCCAGAGTTCTGTGAAGTATTTTGGTGTAATTCAAATTGCAGAAAAAAGGACGGCGTTTAATTTTTCAACTGCCCTCAAGACCTTGAAATAAGGCAAAAGTGGATTCATCTCTATCGAAGTAAATAAGGTCTTAGTTCTTCTACACACCGAATATGCAGTAAGCATTTTGAAGAAGGTTCAATTGGAAGAGATTTCAAGCAGGATTTCTGGGATTACATGTCCCATCAGCAAGATACAGACGCCTCAAGGGTCAGGCACTTCCAACTCTTCTGAAAAGTATGCACTGGAAAAGCACTACGGACTTCATAAAGCTTGCAGACTCATGGCTCGACTTCTTCAATTCTAGGGCGCCATACGATACAAAAAGATCTAGAATTGCAAACGGAATGAATTTGGGTGAACAACACAGAATACTGGAGGACATGAAAACACTGCAAAAACAATGAGTGTATGCAAGAGTAAAAGTCTATCAGTTCTAGAAAGGATTTGTTGTTTCATGTCGGTCTTTATCTATGTTATATATGCTAAAAAGTAAATATAATGTGGCATACATATTAACTGCATGCTTAATCAAGATGGAGTGGAACATGTGTTTGGTTATTTTGTACAAATGGGAATTTGCTATGATCATCCATCAGCAGTTGCATTTAAACAGTAAAATCGTACCTTCTTGGGAAAGAAATTTCTCTCACTGAGAATAATTGTCATTCCAGTAATGCATGCCATGCGTACAGTAAGTCTAAATGAGTGTTCACTAACCAGAAAAAAAAAATTCATTTGACGATATGTTAGGGAATCAGTCCATTGGAAAACGAACTCTCTGTCTGCCATGATGTTTGCTTCTATGGATGAGAATGAAAACACAATTGAAGAAGAAACTAGAAATGCGCAGAATTTTGAGGAACAGACGAAGATTTTGGAAACGGCTGCTGATGAAGAGGGTCTTTGTTATATTGGTGGTTACATGGCATTTAAATTCCCACGATATCAGTTTCTGGGTGTAAGCTGAAAAGTGTGAATGGCAAATGAATTGGATCAACGTTGTTGTAGAAAGACAAGAAAATAAACTAAAAATACCAAGTACCTAATTTTTTTTGAAATCAAGCAAAATGGAAACATTGCTCAACATCCATTATGGAGATAGTTTCATTAAAACCAGGAAAGAAAGCAGTGAGGTATTTGGCACTCCATATTGAAAAATCTGTATCTCTCTCTCTACCTCCTGATGTCACCACATTTTTTTTGTACGGTGTCGCATTTTCTTTTCAGAATGAGAGTTCTAAATAAGAAAATTAAATATGACAGATCTAAATAAAAAAAACAAAGGCTTAATTGATTAAAGTGATGCCATAGTCTTGCAAATGGGTAATGTAGTCTTAAGTGACGTAAACAGTTTTGTAAAGGAATGGTTCTAACTTTAAAGTGATATACGTTTCATGTCCTGTAAACTTTTTTTAGGTTAGTCTGGCAAATAAATAATAAATAGTCTTGTAAAAAAAAGTGTTTCTTACTTAAGAAATATTATATTTTTTATGTCCTATAAACTTTTTTACGTTATTCTTTAAACAATGTAAATAGTCTCGTGAAAATGTTTGTAACTTGAAAAATGCTATAATTTTCTGTCCTGTAAACTTTATTAGGTAATATAGAACGCTCATCAGTATGTAATATACATACACATACATACATAGAAACAATAAGAAGAGCAAAAGGAAAGGACATCACACACATACATATATACATACAAAAAACAATAAGAATAGCAAAAGGAAAGAAAATCAGCATAGGTATTTCCCGAGTCACCTATAGTCACCGCCATCTTGAATTCAAGATGGCGGTGCTATCGTCTGACAAACTGCCCTCCTGGTGGCTGATTGAAATATCCTCAAAGTACCACCCCCGCCGAAGTGAACTTACCTGTCTCCTCTGTTTTTCCGCTTCTGACGTCACATCGAGCAGAGTTCGTCGAACCTATGAACAAGCTACAAGGAGTGCTATTGAAGACGTCTTCCCCAACGTCACAATCAAGGGATGTTTCTACTACTTATCACAAAGCATATACCGCCAAGGTGCAATATGAGAGTCTCCAAAGCCAATACCAAAAGTGACGTTAATTTTGCCCAGCAAATTCGTATGATTCCAGCTTTGGCATTTGTTCCGCTGGATAAATTGATTGAAGAAGCATCCGAGACAATGCTAGGGACTTTGCCACATGGAGCTGATTTTATCACAGACTACTTCGAAGGTACATATATTGGCAGAAAACGTCGACATACCAGGCGAGCTCCTTTCCATCCCAGTATGTTTCTTAAAGCGTTGAAGAGGGAGCAGGCACTAACTAGCGTCACCATCAATCAAATGCTTGCAATCAGAACATCCAGCAGCACCACTAGCGCCTCAGTGGCGTGATCTGTATGGTCTTGGCCTGCCACCTCGGTGGCCGAGAGTTCGATTCTTGGGCATTCCATTGAGGGGTGAGAGATGTGTATTTCTGGAGATAGAAGTTCACTTTCGACGTGGTTCGGGAGTCACGTAAAGCCGGTGGTCCCGTAGCTAAATAACCTACTGGTTCCATGCAACGTAAAACTACCATGCAAACAAAGTAGCAGCTCCACATATTAGAGACATTATCTAGATTCTGGCGTCAAAAATGTAAACATCGTAACGCCATAGACTTCGAGAACCGTCTTGTGTTGGACTTTTTGAGATATATAGCCCGCAGTGTACGATTTCAATACATTTAAAAGTTGCTGTTCAATATTCTTACAACTTGCAAATTTACAATTTTAAGTATTTATTCTTTAACATTCATTTTTTATTGAATAATTCTTCTTAAATGATAACAAATAAAACTGTTTTATAAGTTTTAGTATTATTAGTCTCCTTTCAAACCTTTCTACTTTCAATGCTGTATGTCCCCGTAGGTCCCAGCGCTTGGCGTTAGGCGTATATTCTATATTCTATCTTATTCTATCCATGAGACCAATTTAAAGACTAATTATTTTCAGGACTGGTTGTTTGGGATAGTAACTATTCCGGATACTATTGGATTAGTGAGTTTGCAAATTTGACAACGAATGAATAGGAGATAAATGAGAAAAATAGCAGAGTTGGTGATTTTTTTTTATCACAAAATTTAAAAAGTTATTTATTTGATTATTTTTATTTGCTTTATGTTTTTTCAGTCCTTTTTTCCCAAATGTATTTTATGGCAGAATTACTATTGAGTTATCTTTTAGGTTTCCAGTTCTGGCCTAAAGTAGGTACATGCAATTGTTTTTTTAAAATCAAAATAAATGGATGCAGCACAGCTATGCTTAAGTTCTTATTAACGTCCAAACCATATTCTTCAATTTGTTTGCTTGCAAATAAAGAGAATAAAAAAATAAAAATCATGATTTTTTTAAGGAAAAAAATTACGATTTAATCACTTTATTAAATCAGTTTGATTTAATCATAGCCAACCCTTATTTAAAATAGTCGAACTTGGTAATCAAAGACGTTTAGAAGATTTTAACTTGACTGACGTTAGATGTCGAATGCTTCGTGTGGATGTGTCATATGAAGTGGTGTTAGTGTTAATGGGTCTTTTGAATTGGTATCGTTTCTGCTTAGTACGGAAAGGAAAATCTTAGACTACTGAAAGAATTTGTATTTGTTTTTCATTTATTTAAAATGTCCAATATACAAACAAATACGTCATTCTTTCATGACAATATTGATTTTATGAGTTTTCTAAAAAATACGTCATTCTTTCATGACAATATTGATTTTATGAATTTTCTAAAAAATACGTCATTCTTTCATGACAATATTGATTTTATGAATTTTCTAAAAAATACGTCATTCTTTCATGACAATATTGATTTTAAGAGTTTTCTAAAAATGCATCATTCTTTCATGACAACATTGTTTTTTTGTTCTTGCAACAATACTCTACAGATGGTTTTCATATACAGCTCTTGATAATCAACTCACATGACTTTTTTTTATATAATTGTACAAATATTCAACGTACAATAATTACGTAATATTCCATAACAGTAGTCTAACCTGCCATCACAGACAATAACTAATCAATATTCATCTTAGATAATATTCGGAATAACCAGCCTTTTAAAAAAAAATATTCCATATATTTCCTTGGGAAAACCTTATAAAAGCTCCTTTTATATGTGCTGAGCAAAACCTATTTATCATAATCAAGTTCACTCTCAAGATACATCGTCAAATCAGAAAACATCTTTTCACTTGACCCACCCAAATTGCCCACAGGTAACCTGGCAATAAAACTAGCGCGTTGTTATCATCTCGTTTCAATTTGCAGTTATCTGAAGCATCAAAATCTTTATAAAGTTATGCGATTTCATAAAACAAATCTCAAAAAACGCCTTTTGAAAATGCAATAAGATTGGCCTATGCGATACAAATTCTGCTTCACATAAGTCAACCTTTCAATGTCTTAAACTCTTTAGTCTGCGGTTTGTTGCCAAAATTCATTGCATATATGTATA
Organism: Macrobrachium nipponense; assembly: GCF_015104395.2. Taxonomy (NCBI): domain Eukaryota; kingdom Metazoa; phylum Arthropoda; class Malacostraca; order Decapoda; family Palaemonidae; genus Macrobrachium; species Macrobrachium nipponense. Next base: position 8,758,524 of record NC_061109.1, read on the forward strand.
CATAAATTTCCTGTCCATATAGTACTAATCCCCGTAGGAGGGTAGTGCCGTTAGTGCACCTCATTCGGTGCAATGTAGGCATTACGTAAGGTTCTTTGCAGTGTGCCTTCGGCCCCTAGCTGCAACTAATTTCATTCGTTTACTGTACCTCCGTCCATATTCTCTTTCTTCCATAGTGAAACTGCTTTGAGGTCCTCCTCCTGTAATACCTTACAAACCTTTTAACTGTCAATTTCTGTTTAATCGCTGAATGGCCTTAGTTGCCCCAGTGCTTGGCATAATGCCAAATCTATATAAATCAAATTAAATCATATAGTACTAATAAAAGGAACATTGATTCGTTTCCCAATCAATATCTGGTGTCACATAAGATAAATCAACAATATCTCTTAATAATAACAGATCACTAAAACTAAGTTTAAATATAATACACACTGAAACCAATTCCACTTAAAAGTATCCTTTAATACAGTCCAGCTGAAGATATCTTGAGTTTTATAGCACACATCAATTATTCCCACTCTCCATTTTTTTATTGGATTGTACATTCACTTCCAAATGTACTGCAAAATACATGCATTAATCTTACAAGTATTTATATATATCTTTACTGGCAGTAACGTATGGGCTATTTACCATATTTTTTATAAAATCAAAGAATCTACAATTCAACTTCCTGAAACTCAACATATATATATGTGGCAGTTTCAACCTTATTGGTGATAACAGACCAGTTTTCCCCCGTACATCAAAGTTATTACAAAAGATAACAACAACGAGGCGTGATCCGGCCTCCAGCTTACTCAGGATGCGTGCAAGATTTTCCCCTGAAGCATAAGTTGTAAGCATTATATTCCTAACTTTTAAAGTAAATTAAAATGTGATAAAATCTACGGTCAAATAGAGCCTTGTTTCACCAACGAAAATTATCACAAATAGACGCTACATTTTATTAGAAATAATTTTTTCGTACTGTTTACCATGCATGTTATTTATTCTTTACTTTTTTCATTCTAATAAATCATAAATATCTCATCCTAAAATTCCTGCATCTTTAACTCAACGCAAAACAACTTTTTCAGAACTTTTTAGGCTCTTCCATAGACCGTTCCCCATTGGACGAGTGGGTTACGTGCTCCCCTACCAATTCGGTAGTTGCGAGTTCGGTTCTCCACTCTGCCAACGTGGAATCAGAGGAATTTATTCCTGGTAATAAGAAATTCATTTCTCCATATAATGTGGTTCGGATCCCACAATAAACTGTAGGTCTCGTTGTTAGGAAACCAATTGGTTCCTAGCCACGTAAAAAAATATCTAATCCTTAGGGCGAGCCCTAGGAGAGCTGTTAACCACCTCAGTGGTTTGGTTAAAGTAAGATATAGACCTTTCCTAACCCCCAACAAGAACAACAACACCAGAGTAGTTTGCAGGCTTACTCCCAGAGGAAACGAAAATACAGAAGAGGAACTAGGAAAGGAGACAGGACAGCCTTGCCTCACCGGTGGCCGGAAATAAAGTCAGAGGGGGGGGGGGAGGGAAAGTCACAGGAAAAGTCCAATTTGGCTAGGAAAAAAGTGGAAGAAAAAGTCACATTATTTTAAGGTGGCCTGTAAAAATGTCGGAGGGAAAAATTCATAATATTTCTTGAGGTCATTTTCTACGAAACATAAATGTGACTTATTTTTCCTTGTGACTCTTTCTGTGACTTTTATTTTTACTTAGATTCTCCTCACAGACCTCTTTACAGGAAAACGAATGCTTAAAAAGCCATTCATAATTACACAACTTCCACATTGTATTTATAATGTTTTTGATGAATTAATAAAGTGTGGCGAACACCGAATTTATCTAACACCTCATAAACAAAACTTACATGCACTCTATCAAAAGTTTTAGACACTGAGCAACAAATTGTCGCAAAATGTCTGTATTACTTGCCAATTCCGGATGGTAGAAAGGTAGAAATTTACTTTAGTATCCCACTAAAACTACCCATTTTCTACGATAAGAGCTGGATCGTTCTCTGCAGAAGATATCAAATCAAAGTAAATATATATCCATGTATCTCGATATTTTGAGCTTATCATGGTCGTATCACAGATATACTTAAAAATTCGTATACATATACTGCTTTGTGTTTATTAGCACATTTTTACTGGTTATTTTCGAAAATATAACACTGATATAGGTGTAGGTAACAGTACCTAACAACGTCGGGTTGACCAATAAACATCTCTATTCACGAGTGTGGTTCTGGTCCAAGTGCTTGATATCAAGGCTTAGTGCTTCGTAACGCATATCCTTTTCGAATGCCCGTACCTTGTAGTACATTCACGCAATTGCATTGCCATAAGCAAGGCAAGTACTACCACTCTTATGAGGGAGAAATTTCAACGATTTCGTAGGCTTACGAAGAGAGGGACCCAAACCAATGGGAAGGTCTCGCCTGGGATGACAACTAAGGTCTAACAGCAACAATGCTAGAACTAACAGATAAAGGCAAGTGGTTTGTTCTTCTGTATTAGAGATATTCTAATCACTTATGTTCTAAGTAGTGATTACCGTTTTCATAATAATGATACTAATTATATAAGATCAGCAAGCTTTGATTTCACTGCCGCCGTGAGTTGTCGTCTGACTCGTGACATGAGTGGATTTGGTTGTTCAACGTTTGTTGGCATAATTCTCGCT
>NC_061109.1:8766214-8769163 GCF_015104395.2 Macrobrachium nipponense
TTCTAAGACAGTTTTCCCACATATATTTATCAGCTCATTTTGGATGGTTTTCGATATATAAGTAGCATTTTTTCCTGTTATTTTTAGATGCTCCTCCAACTTCGCGTCCCCAGCATCCACTCTAAAAGCTAACAAAGCTTTAAATTTTCATCAGCTTTTGCCAGCGGTGCTGCAAAACTTGCCCTATCTTCTTGTCCACGTTGGCCTCTGTAGGCTACGACAAGTCTGGCACACAAGATAACAGTCTTAATGATGGGGGTTAGACGTTCCCGAGATCCCTTGACACACTTTGCATGTTTAACAACAGCCATCTGAACAGTAGTCTGAGTTCTCAAGGAATGTAAAAATCCATCTGCAAAGCAGAATGCTGTTTTATTGTATTTAAATTTTAGATGCTCAGTTAAATAGCCATTACTACCCGTCAAATGGGTATATTTTGACCAAGGTTTATTGACAAGATATCCTAAGCTGGTAAACTTTCCTCTTCTGTTTTCAGCTGTCACACCTACAAACAATGCACATGGGACACAAATAACCCCTTGCGATGCAGGTGAATATTTAAAATTCCCATACTTTTCTCTAGCGATGGGTTGAATACCAAGGCAAACTTTCTGTGGCCTTTTTCCTTCTTTAATAGTAGATGGAAAGTTGAAATTTTGTGGAGGCATCCAGTGACTTTTGAGAAGAGTTTCCTTGTCGACATCAGTAATAGTATTCACCATATTTAAACTTCTCATACCATTCTCAAACACAATGGCAATATCATGTTTAGTATGTGAAGGATTTTGATGCTCAGCTACTTCTTTATCACTAGAAGTAGCTCCTTGCGTAACATCATGCTGATGAGCAGCTTTTGCCAAATCCTCCTCAGGTTGTGGAATAACTTTTTCCGTCTTGCTTATTTCAGAGGTGTCTTCAGCCTCTACTTCCATATTTGAAATAGAGTCATTGGTCTCCGAAGTGTCAGACCTTGATACTGTTGATTTTTGTTGAAAAAAATCAGTAATAAATTTTGGTCTTTTTGACATTTTTTTCTTCTGAAAAAAGGCAAATGACTTGAATTATGATTTGAAACGAGGAGCTGACATGAATATTATCCTCATAGAAAAACTAAAGAGAAATTCTCCAATATTATCATGCTTATCTATCCACCACTATGTGTTAACAGAAGTTGGTTAGCTAATCAGAAGAACAAAAAGTAGCCCAGTCAAAATTCTTTACACTATATCTGAAAATTGGAGGAATATAGAATCTGTTGTAATTTAAATAGAGGAAATGAGAAAAAGACCCCACCACAGGTGGTCAACAGACCACAGCAATCCAGTGAGAAAATTAGCCGGAACTAATGAAAAGGGAAAAGGTATCATGCAAGCTACGCCTCCACCAAATATGGCACTTTTATCATAATTTACACTATTTTTCAGTTAGCACCCGCCCTATTATACGGTAGCCCATATCCTCAGGGGATAAATCTTCCCAGCAAGTCAAACTGACTGACAAGGAGTAGGGACGTAGGCTACTCAATTTTTGCAATCTGAGTAAAATTGGAGTTGTGGAAAATATAGTAGCAATGCTCAATTTTCTCTTGCTGCACCAGGGAAGCAAAATCGGGCTCAGAAAGTCTCTGTGGGCTAATCATTTGGAAACTTTTAAATAATGGGAAAAACATTTGCTTGCTTTTGTTTTCAGTTGTGCAACCTATTAATTACATTTCAAAGGTTTGATAGCCACTGTATGATCAGCCTTAATCACAAATAGGCCTACTGCTACTCATAGCTATTGCCTATTCATAATATTTTCCCAAAATAGTTTTGGGCTTGGCTATGCCTATTGAATAGTGTTACAAATGAACAGTATAGCATATTTAATGATGGAATAAAGTATCCATTTCAAAATAATGTTACAAGCATTAGGCTATACCTAGGCTTATAACCTTACAATTGAGTTCTCATATAATTGACCTCACAGGCGAGGCCATAGGACACATTATGGCCGAAGAAAAAATAAATGCGCAAGTGGTAGTCTATTTAAGTTCATTTGTAACACTATTCAATGGGCATAGCCAAGCCCAAAAATATTTTGGGAAAATATTATGAATAGGCAATAGGCCTATACTTTAACAGTAACACTACCAAAAATGATCTGCCTGTCTTTTCAAAATGTAGATTTCAGGTCTATTTCACTGAGGTATTAAAGTAGAAAACACCACAAAATATTTTGGAAAAATATGAATAGGCAATAGGCCTATACTTTAACACTAAATGCGCAAGTGCTATTCTACTTAAGTTCATTTGTAGCACTATTCAATAGGCATAGCCAAGCCCAAAAATATTTTGGGAAAATATTATGAATAGGCAATAGGCCTATACTTTAACAGATGAATTCACATTTTCAATTGACTGTGCCCACCTGTCACCTAAACTTACACATCACTTATAATTTCTTAAAAGCAAGAAGGACAAGGTCACAGACTTACAAGGACAGTAATAACAAGCCTACATAAATCTACTGTTTAACACTAATAAATTGGTGAAGGCATCTGGCCTTTCAAGAACAGTGTTGCCACTCAATAATTTGGGAAAAAACTAGATTGTTCCTCCAAAAACCACTAGTTACCAAAAATATCACTAGATTTCAAAACACTAGCTGTACCATATTTTTTGTTTTTTTTTGGTGGAGTTTTATCTCTACCGTAGCTTACACTAGGATTGCCCGAATCACTCATTCTCGACTGATGTTTTAGATCATTTTATTACCACAATATTAATCAAAATACGGCGGGCTCCCAAGCAAGTAGTCTCGGCATAAATTAATACTAAGCCTAACATCACCATCACATATTTTGGTTCAGATACACGATAATTCAGTGTATAGTCAACTGGATTGCCTTATCTTCTACATAAATACTTTAATTAACTAGATTTATGAATATGTAATCAGAGAAGAAGG
>NC_061109.1:8769663-8777163 GCF_015104395.2 Macrobrachium nipponense
TCAAGCAGCAACTGTACGTAGTAGTCCACTCGCCTGACGCACGGCGTTTTTTCGTATGAAAACTTCGCAACGGGACCAATTACGCTACGATAAACTAAGGAACCTTCAAAATTTGAATATGGAACTCCCAAGAAAAAAAAAAAACAAACAAAGGCCACGAAATCACTTGTAGCAGAAGCCTGTTTCATATTGTTTTCGTGACTTTCATGAAATTCCTTTTATTTCGCTTGAATATTTTGTCATAACGATATTCTATAATGAAATATTTTACATAGACACACACACACACACACACATATATATATATATATATAGATATATATATATATATATATATATATATACATACATATATATATATATATATATATATATATATATATATATATATATATATATATATAGTATATATATGATATATATATATATATATATACATATACTATACATATATATATATATCATATATATATATATATATATATATATATATGTATATATATGTATATACACGTATATACATACATACATACTTACATACTACATATATATATATATATATATATATATATATATATAATATATATATATATATATATATATATGTGTGTGTGTGTGTATATGCATTAAGCTACAAATGTCCTTTAATGTCCAATTCTCTCTACCTCAGAATTAACATTTTTTTATATATGTTAACCAGAAGAGATGTTTTTGTTGATAATAATTTCGTTCTCTCGCGGATTCGAACTAGCGTACAGAGGAGAAGTCACGGACTTCAGTGAAGTTACCGACTCGGCCGTGATTTCTCCTCTGTGCGCTGGTTCGAATCCACCAACGAGAGGACGAAATTAATATCAACTAAAAAAAATTCCCCTTATGTTAACATATAATGAAAAATATTAATTCCGAGGTAGAGTGAATTGGATATTAATGGACATTTGTGTTTAATGCATATATATAGATATATATATCTATATATATATATATATATATGCGTATGTGTGTGTACCGTATACTTGGATACATTTCATAGGAGTTGGCTATACTGGTATATGATTCCCAAGTAGGTAAAACTGAATATGTCTATGATGAACGTACTTTAACCCATGTGGTACTGCTGTGAAACTGATACCACGAGTTTTCATGCAGGATATTTATATCGTATTTTTTCTTATTAATTGTTGAAATATTCAGGCTGCTATTTGTGGCACCTGTGTCATCTCATTCTATAGAAGATAGCTGTCACCTTTGAGTAAAGCACTGAAAATCTCGGTATTGGGAGCTCATTTGAAATATTACGTCTACTGCTTTTTTTGTTATCTGACTTTTGAGAGTCAGTCTGCAGCACTTCTATCTTTTCTTCAGAGTTATTTGTTTGGTCCCGATGCGAGTAAATATTTTGATTATAAGGTTAATGGCTCTCTCTCTCTCTCTCTCTCTCTCTCTCTCTCTCTCTCTCTCTCTCTCTCCCCTATATATATATATACATATGAATACATATGCACACATACTGGCTGACCAACCCGGTGCTGCCTGGGAAAACTCTGAATGACAAATCTGTGTGTAGGGGAAGGGAGAAAAGGCGAGGGGGGGGAGGGGGGAGGGTGGAGGGGGAGGGGGAAGAGGGATAGGGAAGGGGTTGGGAAGAGGGTGAAGAAGGAGGAGGGGGTTGGGGTGTTGATGGTCTGACCTAAGCCTATTCGATATGCATATTATACTGACTAAGAAAAAGACTCTTACTTCTACTTTTCGCTTTCATCTGATTTATCAGGTTGTGGTGTAGAGTCTACTACGTCCTACCCATTCCTTGGTATCCCATGACCTCCATATCTGTCTCTCGTGGCTGGGCTTCTCTGCCCCTTTTGTGGTTTCATAACTTTTCGACCGTGATAATATTTGAAATGTCCAATCGTCTCAGATCGTTCTCCAGGTTTCTCTGCTCTGTGGGAGTAGATTTCACATCTGAATGCTCTCCTTGCTATCAATTTGCCTTAAGCCGATTACAGACCTCCAGAGGGAGGCGAAAGTATCTCGGATTTCCCTGATGAATGTGTTACATATCTGCCTTCCTGACTTACGCAAGCTTCGGCCTGCACGGGACCTTGAAACGTCTCAGTTGGCTACTTATTTATCCCCTCATCTACTCTCTCTCTCTCTAAGCTCTCTTTGACAGTTACTCAACATATGTATATCTGCAGCCTAGTTCCAGGGAGAAGCTCTTATAGCATCCAGAAAGTAATCGAATGAGAAAATGGCGAGCGGCGGTTTTCAAATGAAAAACGTCCTCGAATTGTGTCCTATCTTTTCCAAGAGTTTTTTCCCTTTTTGTTCCAGCGGCATTGAAATAACCTCCTGGTTCACAGAGAGCCCAGTAATTAGAAAGGCTCAAATAGAGATTTGTTAACACGCTCATGGGAATCAGGTCTGGTGATTACAACCGGAGATCAGATGAAGGGAGGTTCTTGTTTCCTGATTTGCTCGCAAATGTAGTTCCGATTGGATTTTGACAATTAATCACGCATTTGGTGAAAAATGTTGAGCATTTACACCAACTGCATTAAAAAAATAACTTGAATCTCAGTAACTTTACATAGACGGTAGTTTATTACAAATACGTTTTTACATGTTACTAGACTTTGATTTTTACATTCATCAGATTTCAATATTTCTTCAAAATTTAGAATATTTTCTGATATCCTCTTGAAAATTCACTGTCTCTCCCTGAGACTCCTTGAAAATCTTGAGTCTTTTCTGATATTTCTTGAAAATTTAGTCTTTCTCTAAGATATCTTCGAAATTTAGTGTCTTTTACTGATATTTATTCCACAATTGGTGTCTTTTTTTAATGTCTTCAATATATGTCTTTCTGACATTTCTTATAAATTTAGTGACTTCTGAGACTTCTTCAATTTTTTTTAAATATAGTCTTTTACTGATATTTCTTTAAATTTAAGTAGGTTTTTCTGATATTCCTTCAGAATGCAGTTCTGTTTCGTTATTTCTTCAAAATATAGGTTTTTTTCTGATATTTCTTTTCAATAGTGTCTTTTTCTAATATTTATTCCAAATTTATTGTCTTTTCTGTCATTTCTTCAAAATATAGTGCCATTTCTGACATTGCTTCTAATCTTAGTGCCCTTTTCTTATTTTTCTTCAAAATATAGTGTCTTTTACTGATATTTCTTCGAATTTTAGCTTTTTTTTCCTATATTTCTCCAAAATACAGCGTCTTTCACTGACATTTCTTGAAATTTTCGTGCTTTTTCTATTAATCAATTCAACATACAATGTCTTTTTCTGAAATGTGTTCCAGTTAATGTTTTTTTCTGATGTTTCTTCAAAATGTAGTGTCTTATTTTTCTATACTTTCACTTGAACAGAACTGGAGGCTGGGTATGTTTTTGAAAAAAGTCCTGAATTAGACGCATTGCTACGAAATGTTCTTACAGGGAAACTTTTCCGACTGTAGACTGAGTCTCACGGAGTTCCTTAAGACGTTCTATAAACTCTGGGTCTCTGATCAGAGTAGGATAATACAACGCCATAAAAAGCCTTACTTACGTCTATAGACAACATTTTGACCTTGAAAATATATTTCTATGCAGCTACTGTTGTATGTTTGTATATCATTTAATTTGTGTGGATAGAAAATGTCTTTCTTTTCAAAACAATGCAGCCTCTAAACTGAGCACGAATGAATGAAACCGTGTCTCTTGTGCTTGATCAATATTCTCTTTTTTGTCAGAAGAGAAGAGCCTGGTAATGTAAGGATCCCCAGCCAATGCATGACGACATTAATCTAAGGAACCTAACTCCAGAAGATTATCTCATTGACGACGTGTGTACGACAGATTATCTGGTGTTCTCGTGTTCAATACCCTTAAAGCCTACGTATATTATAGCCTCAGAAGCGCTTCTCCATTAATTGTAATATTCACATAATTATTTAAAATTTTCATATTTCACATTTTAACAAGAATATTTGATTCATTATCATTTTTAGTCATTTCAAAGCTTCTAATTGTTATTCAGAATTTTTATATTTAAAATTTTAGGAAGAATATTTGATTTATTGTCATTTTTAGTCATTTCAAAGCTTCCAATTGTTATTTGAAATTTGTTATATTTCATATTTGAACAAAATTATTTATTTATTATCAAAGCTTCAAATTGTTATTTAAATTTTTTTATATATAAAATTTTAACAAGAATATTTATTTATTGTCCTCTTCAGTCATTTCAAAGCTTCAGTTTCGTCCCGACATTTTTTGTGGCCATTCACACTTTTTTTTTTATTTATCAGCTTTGAATATCTAAGTGAATCTTAGGTTTTTGTGCCTCGTACGAAAAAAATACGAAAACCTCGGGGAATAATCAGTGCAATAACTGTAAATGAGCCTTCTGATATTATCCCATAAGTCACTAGTGTTTACCTTCGTAGAACTGACTTGAGTTTGCACAGAGTAAACGTTGTAGGGGAAACGTTGTCCTTATGAAATGTAGCTGGAGGAGAGAATTCGAGATGATACCCGGCAGAGAGGCTCATTCGAAGAAATGTCTTCCATAATTTAGCGATTAGCTGGGTAAGGTCATTTGCTCTGCCTATAATTAATTGCAGAACGTTGATGGAAGACAAGTTTGGAGGGGGAAAGGCCTACTCATATATTGTGAAGCCTTGGATTATTATTTGTGAAAATCCGGAAAACGCTCGAGTTTCCAGTATATAGAAAGATGTGGAGACATAAATAAAGACAAATTCCGCGAAGGAAAGAGAAACGGCTGAGTTCAGCAAGGCCTCTCGACTTATTGTCCGTTACTCAGTCTACTAAGTAAAGGACAAGAAGTCGAAAGGCCTTGCAGAACTCCGTCGTTTCTCTTTCCTTCGTGGAATATGTATTTATTAATATGTTCCATACTTTCGTGATTCAGTTATAGGGTAATCAGATTTTTTCCAGAGCCTAAAATATCGAGCGCACACTCACTTCTAAATTACCTGGACGCACATCTTTCCCCAGCCAATGCTACTGCGTCACTGACCGGCTCAGTCAGGCACTGCCGGCCGACGGCAGGCGCATACATGTTGCGACAGGTTGCTCGGGAAAGATTTTTATTGTGATGGTCCCCTTAAACGGTCCTTGATAAAGCTCAACCGATAATTAAACTCTCATATTGATGCTAAATGCGTTAAATGCATTTGCAGTCATTTATGTTAAATCACGGTACCAAATTTGAATGCAGTAGGCCCATCTTTGACCCATTTGGCCCTAATTCCCTAAGGGTAGGTAGGCTATGACCCCCTTTTCCCCTGGTCGGTAGGTCGAAAGGGTCATAGGCCTCCTACTCCCTAATATTATGGGAAACCCTTGGGCGCCCCACTCCCATGGGGTTTGCCTGCCCCCCCTTCACTACTGAGGGTGCCTGTTTGTACATAAAGAAACACTTCTGCATAGATGTCAATTCCGAAAGTTGTAAACAATGAGGCGGTATGAAAAAGAGAGGTTATGAACCCTAAGAAACGACCCTTGGATTTCGCATTTTGACTAAAACCTTCCTTGGGGGGACATGGAAAAGTCAAAATGATTAAGGACCTTGGAATTGTTAGTATAGATATTTCCACAGTGCTCAAACGGGAAAGTGAACTAAGACAAATCCAAAATGGTGTTAAAGAAATCCTACAGAAGGGTGATAATAACAGTGCCACGTCATTATTGGAAAAGTTCAGCATGAACATAGATAGCACACTGAGAACAAGGTCCAAAAGATCCCTCTTACCTTTCATTGGAACTGCTCTAAATCAGTTGTTTCGGGTTTCTACCGGAGCAAATGTAGAACAAGAAAAGGAAAGAATTGACAGGCTGGAGAAGTGGGCAGCCGCAAGGGGTACAGTGATAAATAAATTGATTGCCTCTCACAATCAAAATGCAGAACAAATAGAAAAATTGAAAGTCTTCATAAGTCAAGTAAGTCAGAATGTAACAAAAGAACTCGATAAGATCGAAAATATACAGTTTTTAAATACCTTTGCACTGGAAAGTGAAGTGATGTTACAGGAACATAAAGACATGCTCAATGCTGTCTTACTTCCTTACAAAGGTATTTTGAGCCCAACACTTATCACTCCAAAGGAATTAGAAGACATTATTAAGTTTTATATAATTGGGAAGCATTCCACACCTTTAGTAGATGTTTTTATGAACTATAATTTGATAAGTGCCAAAGTAATCCATGAAAGAATTATTTTAGTTCTACCTTTCAATACGAAAATTTCAAATGTGCCAGTTTCTGTATATCCCTTTCCTATATATATTGAAAATCAGATCATTATTAGAAAGTGCCTAGTACAATTCAAGGAATGTGTAATTTTGAAGGAAAAAGAGTATATATGTGATATTGATAGCTTATATAAGACTACTAATGATCATCTCTGTATCAATGTGTTGATTTTAAAGCCACAGTCACTTGTCCTGATGTCACCTCCCAACTGAAATTTAAGAATATTAAGTCTTTTGCAACATCATGTAAGTTACTTATACCAAATAAATTATATTATGAACTACACCTTTTCACTGAATACCATTTCTACAAACATGTTCCATATAAGAATTACACATTTGCAATAGATGAGTTTAATTGTCTCAGCTAGAATTAAAGGAACTTGAGAACTTGAATTATGTTGAGGACTATTACTCGTATACGAAACAGATAGCACCATTTCTTTCATTTGTAAATCTGCTGGTAATAGTAGTCTCTATTGTTTTCTTTGTCATCATAGTGAGGCATTTGATTATCAAAATGATACAAGGGATACTGACAGAAATGAAAAGCAATGATCCATAATTGACATTTAATATCCACATCTCTTCTAACATTTTTTTTCAGATATTGTATTCTGAGTATTCATTTATGCTTATGATTTAATGCATTTTTAATTTTATATACTTATGAATTAATATGATTTTTTTAACAATTTTATTACACTTATCTTTTCTTCTAGAGTTGGGAGACAACAATTTTCATGTGAATTTTGTTGTACTCTCTAATAAGTTTTTTAGTATATCCATTTTTTCATATATATATATTATATATATATATAGTATATATATATATATGTATATATATAATAGTATATATATAAATTTTATATATATATATATATATATATATATATATATATATATATATATATATATATATATATATATATATATATATATATATATATATATATATATATATATATATATATATATATATATATATATATATATTAAACGTTGAAGAAAATATTTGCTCTTCTCCTAGTGATTTAATGATAGCTATAAGAAATAATAGTAGATAGGGTAGCGTAAAAACAGAGAGAGAGAGAGAATAAACAAAGTACAGTGAAAATAACGAGAGAGAGAGAGAGAGAGAGAGAGAGAGAGAGAGAGAGAGAATAATAATCAAAGTTCTGGTAAAATAAAACGACGAGAGAGAGAGAGAAAGTGAGAGAGAGAGAGA
>NC_061109.1:8782163-8792163 GCF_015104395.2 Macrobrachium nipponense
CACAAAGATCTGTAGTATTCATTCTGCAGATCTATCGAATGAGAGCAAAATTCAAGAGGACGACACCGTTGTAGATCAGGCAGATCCACCTACATTCGAGCTCAGTGAAAGTAGTGAGGGTCGAGATTCTGATCTCGGTTTAGAAATTGTCCTAAGACCAGGGAATTCGATGAACACCGGCACCACAAATGACCATAAAAACCAGTTGGATGAAAAGCCTGTTGAATCCCCACGCCGTGACCTGGATGAAATAAACAGGCAATGGACAGAGGATGTCGAAAGAAATGTCAAACTAGGAGCAGGTCGGCGCATTACCTTTGGACAAGGAGCTGAAAAAAACCTGCTGGATGACAAGCCTGCTGAATCCAGCCGTTGCGACTCGAAAGAAAACAATAAGCAGCCAGAAGCGGCAGTTACAAAACCCACCAAAGTAGGCAAACGTAGACGCACTAAATATAGGCCACTGCGATTTGATGATGCAAATGAAAACTCATCAAATTCAGTTTCCGACAGCGTCAGGGAGCGTCACAATACTGGAAACGACGATGAATTCGACTGGGATCATGCAGAAGAAGGCGAATTTGTTTGTTATGGAAGGGACTTTAAAGTTGCCTCCCGAAGGAAGAGGGCCATGGACGCCAGCATTCTGACCGAAAATAAATGCGCCAATCACGACACTGAAGGCGAGGAAGGCGCAGGAGCTGGCGGACATGGCCATGTTGGATTTGATGGGACAACAACGCACATAGCGCAGGAGTCAGACGACCAGCGAGAGGCTATGAACGATTTGCACAGAACATCACCGAAGGAGAGCCAGGATACTGACTTGTCGGGCTCAGATGATGTTCACGAGGAGGCCAATCATGAAGGTCGGAACGCTCCACCTACTTCCGAGGAGAGTAACAGCAAAATGACAGCAGATGAATCGCATTCAAATGAGTCATCTGCAGTAACAGAGAACGTGAAAGCACCTGTTACTCACTCTGAACATATTGGCCAGACAGAAACGTGTACATCGGATGAGGAACCAAATTCTCCTTCAAGCGAAGAAATCAGACCCCTGGAGGAAAACGACGTCTTGAAGGAGAGAATCCGGCAAGTTGTCGAAGATAGAAGCGAGCTTGTGAAGGCGAATGACCTGATAACGCAAAGGTTAAGTCAAATTGCTTCAGAGAAAGAGCAAATTCTGAAGAGGAATGACTTTATTATTCGAAAAATAAGGCAGATTACTACTGAGGCAAACCGCCAGGAAGAAAAATGCCTTCAGTGACTGGCCTAATAACTGGACAAGAGTCCTCTTCTAAATACTTCTCAACAGATGCTCACACAGTCGGATATCTAGATATTGTATCTAGATTATATCATCAAAACTGCTAGATCCCCCCATCTAGTAGTTCTGGTGGAATAGACTAGGTGCCCGACTATGCTGAGGGACGAAGCACAGCTGCTTCTAGTATGCAGTGCCTTTTTATGGAGATTTCTCTAGTACAAGAGTTTCTTCAGAAGGGCCAAGGTCGGATATCTAGATTATTTCATCAAGACTGCTAGATCCCCCCATCTAGTAGTCCTGTTGGAATAGTCTAGGTACCCGACTATGCTGAGGGAAAAAGCATAGCTTCTTCTAGTATGCAGTGCCTTTTTATGGAGATTTCTCTTGTACAAGAGTTTCTTCAGAAGGGCCAAGGTCGGATATCTAGATTATTTCATCAAGACTACTAGATCCCCCCATCTAGTAGTTCTGGTGGAATAATCTAGGTACCCGACTATGCTGAGGGAAAAAGCATAGCTTCTTCTAGTATGCAGTGCCTTTTTATGGAGATTTCTCTTGTACAAGATTTTCTTCAGAAGGGCCAAGGTCGGATATCTAGATTATTTCATCAAGACTACTAGATCCCCCCATCTAGTAGTTCTGGTGGAATAATCTAGGTACCCGACTATGCTGAGGCAAGAAGCATAGCTTCCTCTAGTATGCAGTGCCTTTTTATGGAGATTTCTCTTGTCCAAGAGTTTTTTCAAAAGGGCCAAGGTCGGATATCTAGATGTAGTATCTAGATTACTCCAAATGGACTGCAAGATACCCACCATCTAGTAGTTCTGGTGGAATAGTCTAGGTATGCAGTCTTTTCATGGAGATTTCTCTTGTACAAGTATTTCTTCAGAAGGGCCAAGGTCCCATATCTAGATCTAGTATCTAGATTATTCCAACAAGACTGCTAGATACCCATCATCTAGTAGTTCTGTGGGATAGTCTAGGTATGCAGAGCCTTGTCATGAAGATTTCTCTTATACAAGAGTTTCTTCAGAAGGGCCAAGGTCGGATATATAGATCTAATTCCTAGATTATTCCGACAGGACTGCTAGATACCCACCATTTAGTAGTTCAGGTGGAGTAGCATAGGTATCTGACTATGAAGAGCGAAGAAGCATAGCTTTGTCTAGTATGCAGTGCCTTTTTATGGAGATTTCTCATGTACAAGATTTTCTTCAGAAGGGCCAAGGTCGGATATCTAGATCTAGTATTTAGATTATTCCAACAGGACTGCTAGATACCCACCATCTAGTAGTTCTGGTGGAGTAGTCTAGGTACGCGACTATGCAGAGCGAAGAAGCATAGCTTTGTCTAGTATGCAGTGCCTTTTTATGGAGATTTCTCTTGTACAAGAGTTTTTTCAGAAGGGCCAAGGTCGGATATCTAGATCTAGTATCTAGATTATTCCAACAAGACTGCTAGATACCCACCATCTAGTAGTTCTGGTGGAGTAGTCTAGGTACCCGACTACGCAGAGGGAAGAAGCATAGTTTCTTCTAGTATGCAGAGCCTTTTAATAGAGATTTCTCTTGTACAACAGTTTCTTCAGAATGGGCAAGGTTGGATATCTAGATCTACTATTTAGATTATTCCAACAGGACTGCTAGATACCCATCGTCTAGTAGTTCTGGTGGAGTAGTCTAGGTACCCGACTATGCAGAGCGAAGAAGCATAGCTTTGTCTAGTATGTAGAGCCTTTTTATGGAGGTTTCTATTGTACAAGAGTTTCTTCAAAAGGGCAAGGTCGGATGTCTAGATTATTTCATCAAGACTGCTAGATCCCCATATCTAGTAGTTCTGGTGGAATTGTCTAGGTGCCTCACTATGCAGAGGGAAGAAGCATAGCTTCATCTAGTATGCAGTGCCTTTCTATGGAGATTTCTCTTGCACAAGAATTTCTTCAGAATGGGCAAGGTCGGATATCTATATCTATTATTCAGATTATTCCAACAGGACTGCTAGATACCCACCATCTAGTAGTTCTGGTGGAGTAGTCTAGGTACCCGACTATGCAGAGCGAAGAAGTATAGCTTCTTCTAGCATGCAGTCTTTTTATGGAGATTTTTCTTGTACAAGAGTTTCTTAAGAATGGGCAAGGTCGGATATCTAGATCTACTATTTAGATTATTCCAACAGGACTGCTAGATCCCCATATCTAGTAGTTCTGATGGAATTGTCTAGGTGCCTGACTATGCAGAGGGAAGAAACATAGCTTCTTCTTGTATGCAGTGCCTTTCTATGGAGATTTCTCTTGCACAAGAATTTCTTCAGAAGGGCCAAGTTCGGATATCTAGATCTAGAATCTAGATTATTCCAAAGGACTGTTAGATACCCATTATCTAGTAGTTCTGGTGGAGTAGTCTAGGTACCCGACTATGCAGAGCGAAGAAGCATAGTTTCTTCTAGTATGCAGAGCCTTTTAATAGAGATTTCTCTTGTACAACAGTTTCTTCAGAATGGGCAAGGTTGGATATCTAGATCTACTATTTAGATTAGTCCAACAGGACTGCTAGATACCCATCGTCTAGCAGTTCTGGTGGAGTAGTCTAGGTACCCGACTATGCAGAGCGAAGAAGCATAGCTTTGTCTATTATGCAGTGCCTTTTTATGGAGATTTCTCTTGTACAAGAGTTTCTTCAGAAGAGCCAATGTCGGATATCTAGATCTAGTATCTAGATTATGCCAACAGGACTGCTAGATACCCATCGTCTAGTAGTTCTGGTGGAGTAGTCTAGGTACCCGACTATGCAGAGCGAAGAAGCATAGCTTTGTCTAGTATGCAGTGCCTTTTTATGGAGATTTCTCTTGTACAAGAGTTTCTTCAGAAGGGCCAAGGTCGGATATCTAGATTATTTCATCAAGACTGTTAGATCCCCCCATCTAGTAGTTCTGGTGGAATTGTCTAGGTACCCGACTATGCAGAGCGGAGAAGCATAGCTTCTTCTAGTATGCAGTGCCTTTCTATGAAGATTTCTCTTGTCCAAGAGCTTCTTCATCTAGCCATCGCTATAAGCATCACGCCACGCCATCTAACAAGCAATAATTGTAAATACTGTATATGTATAATACATGATAGGTAAATTATGTTAACTTGTACTCTGAATTTTCAGGCTAGAGCATTCTGGTTTACCCAACCAAAGTGTAAATTTCATTAATATTATATTTATTGTTAAGAGCTGTATATAAATATCAAAATATTCATTCTTGAGTGTCTTTTTCTGTTGGTGTTGCATTATTTATCTGCAGTAAGCTGGTGAATAATAAGAAATTAAGAACAGAAGTGACAGTAAGAGGAGGGCCATTGAGGGTACAGTACGCATTCCTAGGAAGTTTGTTTTAAATTTGGAAATGGGAATATGAGGAAAGTGACTATATATATATATATATATATATATAATATATATATATATATATTATTTAATATATATATGGGGAATATGAGGAAAGTGACTATATATATACTATAGATATATATATATATATATATATATATATATATATATATATATATATATAGTCACTTTCCTCATATTACCCATTTCCAAATTTAAATCAAACTTCCCAGGAATGCGTACTGTACCCTCAATGGGCCTCCTCTTACTGTCACTTCTGTTCTTAATTTCTTATTATTCACCAGCTTAAATATTTTTGATATTTATATACAGCTCTTAACAATAAATATAATATTAATGAAATTTACACTTTGGTTGGGTAAACCAGAATGCTCTAGCCTGAAAATTCAGAGTACAAGTTAACTTAATTTACCTATCATGTATTATACATATACAGTATTTACAATTATTGCTTGTTAGATGGCACTGGGTGATGCTTATAGCGATGGCTAGATAAAGAAGCTCTTGGACAAGAGAAATCTTCATAGAAAGGCACCGCATACTAGAAGAAGCTATGCTTCTTCGCTCTGCATAGTCGGGTACCTAGACAATTCCACCAGAACTACTAGATGGGGGGATCTAGGCAGTCTTGATGAAATAATCTAGATATCCGACCTTGGCCCTTCTGAAGAAACTCCTTGTACAAGAGAAATCTCCATAAAAAGTCAACTGCATACTAGACAAAGCTATGCTTCTTCGCTCTGCATAGTCCGGGTACCTAGACTACTCCACCAGAACTGCTAGACGATGGGTATCTAGCAGTCCTGTTGGAATAATCTAAATAGTATATCTAGATATCTAGAATTATATATGATATAATATATATATATATATATATATATATATATATATATATATATATATATATATATATATGCGCCTGTGTATACATATACAACAAATTACCTTACAATATATATATATATATATATTGTAAGGTAATTTGTTGTATATGTATACACAGGCGTATATATAATTATATATATATATATATATAATTATATATATATATATATATATATATATATATATTGCCTGTGTATACATATACTCATTACGCATTTTCCTTGTAAACTGGCGACATCATCGCTCCGCGTCAGTCTTCACAACGCAGCACTAACTGGTTAGTTTGGAGCACCCAGACTGGGTTGATGGAAGTTGCAGTGGCTTGTCCCCACTTCTTTTGACCCGATGCCACAAAGAGACAGATTTATGGAGGTCATGGCATACCAAAAGGAAGGGGGCAGGGCGCAGTAGATGGGCTCTACTCCGACCAACCCAGGATAGATTTTTGCAAAAAAAAAATGGCAAACGCCCTAGTAGATTGAGAGGAAACATGTGGTGACTAAAGATTTAGTTTTCTGAGACCTCTTTGGCTTCTTATTGATTATGGTCAGCTCATCTCGTTTGCTGCATAATTATACAATTTATATATATTATATGTATATAAAATATACATATGTGTGTGAAAACATTCTAACTATCAATGTTCTTTATTTGGGGAAAAGTCAACGATCACGAAAACCAAAACCACGTAGGTAAATTCAACGTGTGATCGTTTTTAATTAAGATCACTGACAGTAAATCAGCCATCTTCTTCGATCATCACTTGCTATTCTCACACATTAAGAAAACGGCGTCTCCTCTAATTTGAATTTTGGTGGCTAATTTGAATGGAATACTCTAACTTTAAAATTTCATTATATCAAAAAACAAACCCTGAAAGGCACCTCTTCAGAATACGAGCTTTCAGAAAGGCTTAAGTATCACGGCTGTATCTTTTATATCGCTCCACAGATTAATTAGGTCCCTCACCCACCCACCCGCTACCACATCCCCTGCACGTCAAAGAGCGATGACTTGGATCTTCGGAACGACATAACGAATTTCGATGGAATTTGTCACAATTAAGAGACCTTAGAAGGAAACCTCAAATGCCAAAGTTTCATCTCATTCGGTTGAACATTTCCAGAATTATAAAGGGCCAAAGTCTGGGTTTTTGTGTACTACTCCGGTTGGCTGGGCTTCACTAACCGCCAACTACCGAGGTGGTTGATGGTCGCTTTTCTATGTAGTGGAGCTTTTGTCATATCAAGAAGGGCAATGAACATAATAGCTTAAGAGAGAGAGAGAGAGAGAGAGAGAGAGAGAGAGAGAGAGAGAGAGAGAGAGAGAGAGAGAGAGAGATGGGAAGAAGTAAGATATTTCATATAAGAAATAAAAGAGATAAATTTCATGATTTCCAACTATTCAGATGAAAATAAACCTGGTTTTCGCAAGAGAGCCAAGCAATGCAATATTCCAGACATTTCTCACAGCCACCATTTTGGCGAGTCATTTTAGCATCTGTTAATGGTTGTCAGCATTTTTTGTTCTTGGTTTTGCCGCTTTGGGACCAGGTTTCTTTTTTTTTTTTCGGTGTTAGATCTCACTAAGGTGTTTTCTTTTCTTTTTTTTTTTCAAGTGGCTTTTCAAAAAATCATACGAAATTTTGATCGTGGAAGGCGGTCAAGAATGGCTGAAAATCTCTCACAGTTTTATGCCGATAAAGAGGATGAATTATTTATCAATAGGTCTGACGGTATGATGCTGTATGAGGCGCGGCCCATGAAACTCTCAGCCGGCTGTGGTGGCCTATGTTGCTGCGTTGCCAGAAGCACGATTATGGATAACTTTAAGCTTAAACACAATAAAAACTACTGAGGCTAGAGGGCTGCAATTTGGTATGTTTGATGATTGGAGGGTGGATGATGAAGACTCCAATTTGCAACCCTCTAGCCACGGCAGTTCTTAAGAGCTGAGGGCGGATAGAAAAAGTGCTGACAGACAGACAGACAAAGCCGGCACAATAGTTTGCTTTTCAGATACTAAAAGAGAACACACTTCCAGAGTAAAGAGAAAGCCTGAATTACTCTGAGTTTTTCTTTGCAACGTTATTGAACATTTTCAAGATTTAGAATATATTACAAGGAATTCTTTGCCGACAGTTTTGAGCTGCAGTCTATTAGACTGATACTTGAAAAGCCAGTTCAGTGACTGTTGGACTTAAATACCGCAGCTTTCTCTAAAATTATTTAATGTTACAGGTATATCATAATTTTGTATTATATCTGTAATTCTGACCAAGTTTAGGAGGAGGATTTTATTAGTAATGATGTGTTTTTGTGCTAATACCTTATGTATCTGATGATTTTTTATGTAGAATATTTTTAATGGATATTTAGATATAAATCTATGTGTATATTACTTTAATCAGAAGTGGTTTAAGTTTAAAGAAACATTTTATGTATATTTCAATTCAGTGCACATTTTAGAAATTCCCACAGTAATATTGTGGAATAAAAGTATTATTATTATTATTATTATTATTATTATTATTATTATTATTATTATTATTATTATTATTGCATTTCCTGTACTGAGATTTGTTCTGTTAAATGACTCAACAGTGTCAAGAACTGTGGCTCTAATTTTGTCTGATTTTCATAACTGCAGTTTATGTGCTATAAATTTAATGTCAGTCGATATTCTAATGTACTTGATATTGTTAATTTGCATAATAAGTTTATTTTAGATTTTGCTTACTCTCACCAAATTCATACCACTTTTTCTTTTTTCTTTTTTGACAAGTCTTGAATGAATATTTATGTTGAGTTCTGATGCTATTATAATCTTTGTCTTCCAGAATCTCCTCGATAGAAACATCCAGTAACCTTAAAGCTTTTAGAGACAGGAGAAGAATACTTTTAATTGTACTGCAGTACCAGTTAGCTATGATAATAATAGTAATCAGACTTTCCGTGTCTACTGTCTTCTCTCGCTCTTATAACTATCATAACCATCCACCATAATCTCTAAGATATTAACTTTGCTAGTTAGTATTAGTATCTATTCGCCTGAAGAGAACAGAATGCATTTAGTAGTATTATCATATCACTGACGTTCCAATGAAGAACCCTACGTATGGAAAACTAAAAGACCAGTATCTTAGTACATTAAGCTTCTTCGCAGAGGAATTTATTACTGATCAGAAATTCCTTTCTCGATATAATGTGGTTTGGATCCCACAATAAGCCGTATAGGTCCCGTTGCTAGGCAACCAATTGGTAGCCACGTAAAAGTATCTGATCCTTCAGGCCAGCCCTAAGAGAGCTGTTAATCAGCTCAGTGATCTGGTTAAACTAAGATGTACTTAACTTCTGCTGAACAGAAGGTCCACATTTAATTTTTAAAAATCAATGAAATTTAATATTTTCCTTTTTTAGAATGGAAGTACTTTTTTTTCTGACAATCGTTAATTGCTGACGTACCACAGTCATGAAGAAAAACCAGTAAACAATGACAGGAATTGAATTAAACTTGACAGTCATGAGAGCTTTCTCTTGGCCATGTTTGCTGCCTTCCCCCTTTTATTCCTGCCGAGGTAAAAAACGTCCGCGTCCCATTAGTGGGTTGGAACCGAGCGTAAAAGCGCCTGTCTTGTATCTCCAGTTCGCATCTTATTCCCCCCTAATTAGAAATGCAAATGAAGAGAATTATTGATTGAGAATAAAAATTCGCATCTCTTATCGACGAAGCTTCTCTGCGTCTCGGGCTTCGAGATGTTGATTCGCCGAACTTCTTTCCTGGCGTTTTTGCGGCTTTGCTTCTGATCGCATTATCTCGAAAGCAGAAAACATCTGAGACCGACTTTTACTCTCTCTCTCTCTCTCTCTCTCTCTCTCTCTCTCTCTCTCTCTCATCAGGATACCCTGCTTCATGCAAATATTTTTACAGCGTAATAAATTCAGGGACAGCATTTCTTTCCTTTCCTTTACTCTTCGTAGAAGTTTCCAATGCTTCTTTCGATCGTGGAATTAGGACAGGAAATATATGTATGTGCATATACATACACAAAAACGCACACATGTATGTGTATATGTATTTATATAGTGTGTGTGTGTGTGTGTGTGTGTGTGTGTGTGTGTGTGTGTGTGTAATTGTAATGAGCCAAATGTCCTCTTTACTCTACGAAATCTCCACACTTTTTGAACACACTAGTCCCAACGAAGCCTTAGATTAGTATGCAAGAATATGAAATAATTCTGATGTCCGTAACAGGAATCGAACCCGCATCCAGACCATCAGAACAAGAACGCGCTGTTCTAATAAATGTATCTGAATTCGACAAGTATATATAAGTACGAGTGGCAGTACACTTTCATCCTTCCCTTGGTTAGACCGGCAACGAGACCTTCTCCTTACGCTCTGGATGCTGGTTCGAATCCCGCTACTGAAATCAAAACGACTTTATCCCCAC
>NC_061109.1:8797163-8822163 GCF_015104395.2 Macrobrachium nipponense
TATATATAGTTGGTGGTTTTGCACAGCATTATACACTGTACAGAAATCTAGATTTCTTCAGTGCATTCTTCTACTATTTTCTGGTGATTTGGTGATTTGTATTTACGGAAAATTCAACTGGAACATTGGTATTAGTGTTTCTCTGGGGTTCCCCCCCCCCCCTCCACAAAACCCCCCACCATTTCTATTGAATATAAATTGTCCAATCCTTATCTTATGTTTATCACATAAGATAACTGGCACAGGCAGTTATTTGCTATTCTAACGGCAGTAAATTCAAATCACCGGGAAAAAAAGTAGAAGAATGCGCCAAAGAAATCTGGATTTCTGTACAGCGTATAATGCTGTGCAAAACCACCAACCATGACCGGCAGCTCTCCAGTTGTTCACCAGATGCGGCAGAGTGAGGGTACGTCCCATGGCTCCTGAAAGTGCTGCCAGATGCACGATCCATGGCTAACCTCACCCTTTAACACAAAAACTACCGAAGCTAAAAGGTTGCAATTTGGTATGTTTAATGATTGGAGGATGGATGAATAACATTCCAATTTCCAGCCCTCTAGGCTTAGTAGTTTTTAAGATCTGAGGGCGGACAGACGAACGGACAAATGTTGAGAATTCACTAGTATATCAAGGTGTCGCTGTCGGAGGTAAGATGGTCACTCTAATGACATCATGAATTACGTTGTTGAGTGAATGCCACGCTTCTCTCTGAAATATTTGGCTGAGGCAACGTGACTGCCGAGTCGATAACTCTAGGTGGAGGCTGAATGCCACTGGATTCCCCAAGGCACAGTTTTGTGACCTACAACCTTATGCAGTGTCAGCACATTGTGATCCAAGTGGGATGGTTCTTTGTAATGGTCTTACGATGTTTTGGACTACAGTAACGTCCAGGGGGGTTCAGTGTTGGCTAAGACGAAACTTTACAGTGCCTACATAGGGTGGCACACTTGAGCGTCTGTTGCTTTGGAGCGATGGTAACGGTTCTCTTCATAGTGCTTGTCAATTTACTCTTAAGCAGTGATCTATTGCTCGGTTCCTTCCAAAGCTCCCTTTAGAGGCTCTTAACAGTTACATCACCACCTGCATCGGCCGTTTGTCTATGTTAATGAGCTCCGCCACCTACACAGTACTACTCGGCCTGCTGGGCTGGTCCAACTTCCCGGAGATGTTCCAGAAGGTGAGGAGAAGCCTGCTAGAGCTCTGGGCAAGTTATTACCGCTTGTTCCCGTTTGCTCATTGTTCAGCATCTGCTGAGGACAGCAAATTACCAACTTTCTCTGGTCTTCGATTGGAATCCGGGTGCCACGGAACCAGCCTCTCTTCCGCTTTGAAGTTATAACTGGAACTCTGGGGAGAGGGAAGGTAGGACCAGAAGGGGTACGTATGTGTATATGTATGTATGTGCATTAAGCTACAAATGTCCTTTATCCGATTCGCTCTACCTCGAAATTAATATATTTTCATATATGTTAACCGAAGGGGAATTTTTTAGTTGATAATAACTTCGTCTTCTCGTGGGTTCGAACCAGCACGCAGCGGACAGCGGAGAAATCAGGACTTCATTGCTGTTATCGACCGAACCAACAAGAGAGGTATAAGTTGATACCGATGCCGATCTTACAAATCACTGTAGAACTCAGGTATATGTAGTTAGAACTGATATCCAACCACCTCTGCCATGTTAACAAAGTCGATAGTTTGCCACACGTAGCAATATTATGAATTTTTATCACATTACCGTGAAAACGATACGTATGTGTATATAGCTGTTTGTATGTATGTATGTATGTATAGCCAATGATATTAACCCTCACCACTAATTTGGAAGATTCTGTCTCCAGCAGGAGATCTCCGCTGCAGTGAGATGAGATAAAAGAGGAGACTGGAGCTGCAGTGAGTGCAACCCAGCAGCTCAATCGCACGAAACAGTACTTATGTGCAAGGAAATGCGAGGCTCATACATAAATTCTGACGCGAGTGTGTGTGTGTGTGTGTGTGTGTGTGTGTGTGTGTGTGTGTGTGATGTGTGTGTGTGTGCTCTAGGTATATTAAAAGAAACCTGAGTTTCGGCCCGACGCCGAGTCTCGTATTCATCGCTTGTTTACTGAATCCGTCGACACATCACTTCGGTGGTCCTCCTGGAAGGGCAAATGAATCTTAATTAAGTTGTTCTTTCTGGTCGGATCCTGAAGACAATTACACAAATAGCGTACGAGAAAGTTCTCCGGCAGGCAGCGTCAGCAGCTAGAGAAGAGAGAGAGAGAGAGAGAGAGATAAGCGAGAGAGAGAGAGAGAGAGAGAGAGAGAGAGAGAGAGAGGGAGAACTCTAATTTAAAATGCTTATTTTATGTTACAAATTGCGCTGACCTATTTTTATAAAATTCAATATTACCGTGTGCAGCATGTTTGCATATATATATATATATATATATATATATATATATATATATACCTATATATATATATATATATATATATAATACGCTCACAAGTAACACGTGAAGATTGTATATCAAGAGCCAGCAGGAAAAATGAAAAGCAGCATTACCTGCTTGTTTTACCTTTAGACAACAGGTTTCTTTCTTTGCCAAAAAATTTAAAGTTTTTAATGTTAATATTGTTTTTAGTAACACTCAGTTTGTAAGAACAATTTTAATAAGGAACTCTCCACTTTTACAAACAGGTTGCTTTTACGAAATTCCATGCAGAGATTGTGATAAAAAATATATTGGTTGAAGTGGCAAACTGCTGGCATCAAGATTAAATCAACATAGATAATGTGTATGTGCAGGAAGTACATCGAGTGCTCCCTTTCTACATATGAATAATTTTAATCACGCAATTAATTGGAAAAATTCAAAGGAAATTTTATATCTAGAGATATTATTAGAAAGAAAAATTATAGAATCTTGTATAATAAAATGTAAGTCAAGTAGTGTTTTTAATATCAGCAATGGAAAATATAAACTAGATAACTGGCTTACGAGATGTATTGTTGACAATTTCATAACTATGTAATTGACTGTTACTAGTTCCATTTCCGTTTGTAGTTGTCCTTTAAGTGTAATTCTGGGCTGTGGACCATTTGCTTCTTGACTAGGCTGTTTGATTGTTCTGTATATTGCTTTTTTTATGTTTGCGTTTGATATTTCGAAGCTGTTTTTCATTCTTTTATATATTGTATACTGATGAGGTGTATCAAGAATACACGAAAGCGCTAGGTACTGCTGCTTTTCATTTTTCCTGCTGGCTCTTGATATATATATACGTATATATAATATATATATATATATATATATATATATATATATATATATATATATATATATACATATATATATATATATATAAATATATATATATATAATACATATATATATAATATATATATATATATATATATATATATATATATATATATATATATATTATATATATATATATATATATATATATAAATATATATATATACGTATATATATGTCATCTATCTATCATATATATATATATATATATATATATATATAGATATATATCATATATATATATATATCATATATATATAATATATATATATATATATATATATATGTATATATATATATATATATACGTATATATATATATATATACTATATATATATATATAGATACATATATATATATATATATATATATATATATATATATATATATACATATATATATATATATATATATATATATTTATATATATATATATATATATATATCTATATATATATATATATATATATACGTATATATAGTATATATATATATATATATATATATATATATATATAGTATATATATATATATATATATATATATATATATATATATATATATATATATATATACATACATATAGATACATATATCTATATATATATATATATATATATATATATATATATATATATATATATATATATATATATATATATATATATATATATATATATATATATATATATATATATATATATATTTATATATATATACATAATATATATAGGTAATATATAATTCACTCTACCGCTGAATTAATATATTTTCATATATGTTATCCAAAGGGGAATTTTTAGTTGATAATAATTTTTTCCTCAAAAATTCCCCTTCGGTTAACATATATGAAAATATAATAATTCCGAGCGAATTTGAAGATGAAAGTGTATATATATATATATATATATATATATATATATATTATATACTATATATATATATATATATATATTACACCCCCTTTATTCCCTAAACTACACAAACTGGGAACTCTTTGGTTATAACAAAGAACAAAAATGGATTAACAAGTCATAATGGCACAAATACCCAAATCTGCCCATAAAGAAAACCAATAAGATAACATTCTACCTTCCGGACTAAGGTTACACTCTCAAACCCCAAACAAGTCACATTGTCTAGTATTTGTCAGTTATCAGTTAGAGAATCCCATTCCTAATCAACCATGGAATCGGACCCATCTGTAATAAAGATAATAGTTATATAGACACCCCACGTCACTCTTTTCAAAGTATTTACGTAAAGAGAATATTTCCACACTTCTCTCTCTTTCCAAAAGGTAACAGATTTTCTAAGTTTTTATAGAACGTGTCTTACCTTTTTCGATGGGCGTTTTTTCTCCGACACTTCGAGCAACCGCTTGTTCTCTCCTTTGCACAAAGAATGCGTCTTCCACAAGTACCCTGAACCAGTAGGCCTGTAATACGCGTACAAACGAATGCACATGCCTCGCAAACGGGGAACGACCTCTGAGACAAGTTGCTTGTTCAGCAAATACCCTTCTCTCCCATGTGAACTTTGCAGTGTACCACCCCTTGTCTCTAGGCGAGTAGAGCTATGTGACTTTATTATTATATAAAACACTTTAAAACATATTATTAGCCATTCCCCCTCTTTCACCTCTCTATAGGAGCTCGGCTACCCCCTATGCTAGCACCCGCCTAGCTCTAGACACACAAGCGTCTTACAATATATATAAAACCAGAGGCTGCTCAAAAAAGAAAATAATGCACTTCCGTCTCACACCATATCGGCAACTAATGCCCAATGTATCAATGTACCACATGACTTAGAGCCACCTCCGTTGCCGGAGCACTTGTGCTTCGTCGAATGCATAAAAGTTTAAGGACTCCAAGTACACAAATGGCGATCAGTATATAGCGCCTAACATGATCATTACTATTGGTATAGTATAGCTGTCATCGAAAAAAAAAAGGTTCATCTTCACCACTATCTTCGAGTGGCGGGACAGTAATGGACTCCACTGTAGGCGGGATTCGAACCGCCTTATGGCTTCCGTGAAGGTGTCGGTGAAAGCACCTTTATCGCGAGTTGTAGACACGCCGACTAAGTACCATGAAGAAGTCTGTAAGAATCCTGCAGGAACTGTCAAACAGCTGGGATCCCTGTAGAATGAGCGAATTGTTGTAGACGCAGGTCGAGTACGTAACCCAACTCGAAACAACTCAGCACGCGCCATTATTCAGCGTCTCGACCCTCGTGAGTATCCCAACACCCTCCCGTCGCGAAACTGTAGATTCGACGCCGTTTTCTACTGAAGTAAACGTGGTCACCACGCCCGTTATTCTATGCAAGTGCTACTCGCACCCCGCCTCATCGAAGACTGTAGACTCCTGGTTTATTCCCAGAAATTATATCGAAGACATCTCATCCTTTGCAAGGCAGTCCACAAAAATGCCCTTCGTGTGTAGACTTACTCAATCTCTGGTACTGTAGAACGAAGTCGTCTCCCTTGGGCATCCTCACGTAGAGGTGGGGAATTCTCCAGTCATTGTGTGTCCGTATTTAAAAAGGTCTACATGGTCATAAAATAACTAAAGTCTTGTTTTACCCCCCCACAAATTCGTCACTAATTAATATATTCAATCTACTAATCAAATATTAGAAAAAGAAAAATTCCTCGCTAAACCAAATAATCTTTACCTACTGAATTCTCACAAATAATCCCATATCTGACAAACACACTATCAAAAGAGAAACTCATAAAGTCTAACAGTAAAAACCCCTTTATTGGTTTATATAACTAGCCTCCATAAAATAAAATTAATGCCGAACACCCCTTCTATCCAACCCACATACCCTGACAAATTATATCTTCTATCTAATAGATAAATGCTATTTAGAGCTTAACCCTCATTGCAACAGCTCTCGTAAGAAAAGAAAAAGAAGAAGAGGAAAAAAAAAGAAAAAAAATAAATAAAATAAAATAGAATTAAATCAAATAAATAAATAGAAAATAAGATAATACAAACAATAGAACGTGAACTTTCCCCTCCCCATTACACAGCGCACATAAGAGAAAAGAAAAAGAAAACCATCAGTTGTTTAATCATCACGGACGACGTTAAGAAAGAAAAAAAAAACATATAATTCAACATCTTTTCCCAAAAAGGAATGTGTACCGTTACAGAATCTGCTAGCGCAGCAACCCTATCGACAAGAAAAAAAATCCCCTTATATGACACGTTCTCGTGAAATGTCATAATCGCATCTCCGAAAAACCGTGCAAATCCCCGTGTCAACAATTCCAAAGGGAAGGTTCGCAACCGGACTCCTTACAGCAACTTCAGCAAAAAAGAAACCCACCTATGAACACGTCAGGTGCTTCGCATTGCAGCATAATCAGACCGGTCGATGACGCTAGAAACTCATGATTCTCAAAAAAAAATGTTTAGTACTGATCTTCGTAAGCACACTCCCCCAGAACCATCTCATTATACATAAACCATCATCTTAATATAACACCACTCAGGGTGACATAAATAATTCCTCTATTTAATACTGACCCCACGCTAAAAAAAAACCATCCCGTTTCTCAGCTAAAGCAAACATTTGCCGAAAAATATTAACCCCGAAATCTTACGCCAAAACGCCGCAGACTTACATACAATAAGAGAGAAAAACATTCGAAGGAAACAAAGGAGAAGGAAAAAAAATTGCAAAGCCATTCTGTCATCAAATTACAAAAACAGATAACAAGAAAAAAAGGAAAAATGAATGCAATTGCGCGATCATATATTAATTGCCACAACCAATTCTTTTCAATTTCGAGGTATGTGTTAGCTTCGACTGACCTGTTCGTTCATTTAAAACTACAAACCTATTTCCAATTTTCTCTTCAATGACTTTAAAAGGACCTTCAAACTTCGGGCCTAGTTTGTAATTTAACTCATTTCTCACGCTAAGTTTTTAAAAATACCTTATCACCGACATTGATCTTGGGATCAGATGATTTACTAATACTCTTTTGAACCATATCTCTGGTTGTGGACTCGAGATTACGGCTAAGACATGCGTGTCTCTCTCTCGCTGTGGATATCAGCGCTTCAACTGTATCCTCCCCCTGGTGAGGCGTAGTTAACAAATCAAATGTGCCTCGCGCTGGATAACCAAACAAAGCTTCAAAGGGGACATTTTAATTGAATCGCTAACCATGGTGTTAATGCTATGTCTAACAACGTTAATATATCTGTCCCAATTTCTATCATTACCACCTACCGTTTTTTTCCTGAGCGCTTCGAGCACTTTCTGTTCGCTCGTTCGCACAACCCATTAGCCTCGGGTCTGTATGGAATAATTGTTACTTTCTGTATTCCCATGAATTCAGCTAAACACTCCAAGGTTTTGTTCACAAATTCCCTCCCATTGTCGGTTAATAGAACTTCGGGTGAACCGTATCTGCAAACGATACCATTGAAAAATGCTATGGCTACTTCTTCGGCCGTTTTATGCTTAAGTGGGAAAATTTCTACTATCCTTGTAAGTTCATCTATTATCACTAGCAAGTACTTCGTTCGCGTATCTAGACTCACAAAAATTCCCTAAGACGTCCATATGTATTCTCTGAAAAGGTTTACTCGTATAGGATACGATCCTAATTTGCATGACGTTGTCCTAGCAGGCTACATGCGTTGCACACCGCACAATTCCTTACGAAATTTTCCACATCTTTACCCATATTTTTCCAAATGTATTTAGCCCGAACCTCATCATAAGTTTTTTCTATTCCCAAGTGAGGACTACCGAACCTGCAATGAACTATATCTAAAACCACTGGAAATTAGGACTTTTCGGAATTACACTGTGTCTTTATCTCCTTTACTTTCACAGGTTCTCAACTATATTTAATTTCCTAACCACAGATTCCTTCTAACTCCAAACCCGAAAAAAGGCAAGCTATAACGTTCTTGACTAATTCCCCTCTCAGAAATGCTTTCGCATCTGCTAAGACCTCGTCTTCATCTTGCTTTAGCTCTATGAGGGGTATATCCCATTGTATGGCTTCGTTAGTGACCTGCGCGACTTGGAAACCTTCCGCGTCATGAAAACTCCTGCTCAAAGCGCGTCCGCGACAACATTAAATTTGCCCTCTATATATTTGAGCTTTGCATCAAAATCTCTGATAGTTAGAAACCATCGAGCTCTTTTGGGAGACAAATCGGGTTTATTAAAAAGATCGAGTAACGGTTTGTGGTCTGTAAGGACTTCTACTTTATTCCCCATCAGTAACATTTTTAAAAAATGAACTTTTTTAAGCTCGACACTATTGCAAAGGCTTCCTTATCTATGGTGGCCATGGACTTCTCGTTACTGCCTTTTGTCCTGAACTTCCTGCTATAAAAAGCTATAGGATGAAATTTCCCATCAAACTTTTGCATAAGGCATGCACCTATGCCTTCCTGCTTGCATCAGTCACTAATGTAAAGGTTCCTTAAAATCTGGAAACTTCAAAACCGGGGGATTCATTAGCTTCATCTTTAAGCTTTTTTGAAAACTCTCCGCCTGGGATTCCTTCCATTGAAATTGAACGTCTTCCCGCAACACATCAGTTAGGGGAGCTGCTATGTTAGAAAACCCTTTTTTACGAACCGCCTGAAGAAACCGGCGATACCCAGGAATGACTTAATCTCTTTCTTTTGATCTGGGATGCGAAATTCGCTATTGCTTTGACTTTATCCGTCATTTACTCTAACCCCTTCCCCTTAGATATGACGTGACCTAGATATGTGATCTGCTTTTTCAAGAACGAACACTTGGCTAGCTTGATTTTCAACCCCGCTAATCTAAGCCTCCTAGTACTTCTGTAAGCACTTCCAGGTGTTAAGCGATCGTGTCCGTTGCGATCAGGATGTCATCCATATATACAAAAACATTTTTGACCAATAACCCGTGCAAAACTGTGTTCACCAACCTGGTAAAAGTCATCGGACTGCCCGAATAAACCGAAAAGCATTCGCGTAAATTCATAGTGTCCCTTGGCACTGAAAAGGCGGTATATTCCTTGCTACTCTCGCTGAGAGGGACCTGGTAAGAAACCTTGCGCCAAATCAATTGAGCTATAAATATTATGTCCCCCAATTTCGACAAAAAGATCTGGTATTTGCACGCAACTGGGTAGGTCGGTCAGGGATCGTTTTCTCATTTAAACGTCTAAAATCGGGCGCATACACGGACCGAACCGTCTTTCTTAGGTACCGCTAACAAGGGAAAGTTGTAAGGAGACACACTGGTGGGTCTAATGATTCCTTCTTCTTCCCCATCTATTAACTTCTTTCTCTACCTGTTCTCTGATTTTGAAAGGTATGCGATATGCAGGAATATAAATAGGTTTTGTGTTGCTCTCCAAATTTACCTTATGCTCTAACACATTAGTCAACCCCAATTTATCACCTTGCAAGGCTACCGTATCCCCAAACCGTTCCAACCAGCAGCCCGCTTATCGCTTCAACGTGTTCGCTATAATCCGCATTAGCCAAATGTTCACTAAATGTTTGTTCCTTGATTGTATTTCTGCCTCCGAAAAACTCAGGTTTCCCCTCTACGATAGCCACAGAACCACTATCGCAGTTCCAATCATGGAAGTCTACTATATGTGTATTTTTTCTGGTATCTCCTAACTGTATCATTACAGTTTAAATAGCTCCACCCACGTAACCCCATTCTTGGATACTGCTTCACCGATGCCGTGCTAACAACTCCCCTGAGCTTTTCACTGTTTTCAATAACACACATCTGTGGGTTTTCTCATTTCCTTCAATTTAACTTTTACCATAACCTTTGAACGCCTGGTAGTAACAATATATTCAAATAAAACACCTCTATATTTGTGGTTAGTATCTCCCCTTGCCACCGCCCCATACAAATTACCACCCTCAGTATTATCCCCAGCATTGTTAGTATCAGAAACAACATCCATATTAGTATCATCACCAGTATTGTTAGTATCATTGTTACCACTATGAACTCTGATAGAACTCCCGTAATCATCCCCTCCAGATCACCAACGTGTGTTTTTTAACATTACCTTTCCCCATAACACTCGTATCACCGCCATTAATACCACGGAGCACCTCTCCTCTTTCAATAACCTCCATGTCCTCCATTCTATTCACGTCCTCATATGGTAAGAGGTAATTCATTTTCCCGATTGTTATCCCATTAGCACCGCATGGATCGAAATCTTGTGTCTTCTACAAGCAGGATGACCCAACAAGATTTTATTACCTAAGGCAATTCCTTTTATTACCAAAAAAGGTTCTGTTAACACTCTGTCACCGAGAGCAAACCTTATTTGTACACAACCCAGGGTGTTTAATCTTATGGGCTTGCACATCACACACTGTCTCCGTAGAGGGCTGCAAAGTAATTGGAGAACATTGATTGAGAACAAATTATAGTCCATTAGATTTATTTGATGCCCCAGTGTCTATGAAAACCGGGATATCCACATCC
Source organism: Macrobrachium nipponense (assembly GCF_015104395.2). NCBI lineage: Eukaryota > Metazoa > Arthropoda > Malacostraca > Decapoda > Palaemonidae > Macrobrachium > Macrobrachium nipponense. Next base: position 8,807,970 of record NC_061109.1, read on the forward strand.
CCTACTGTTCCATAGACTATGGGCTTGGGCTCTGGGGCGTCCCCCACGAGACCACAATGGCATGTACCAATCACCTGTACCTTTTTGGTTGATCGGGCTTCCAAAAAATTTCGCCGATCCCTTTGCCCTCTGGTTTGACCCGCCTGGGAAGTTCTCACATTATAATTACCAGAACCTTGCGGTGCAGGCCTCGCATCTCTCCGTATCTGAGACGGACAAGACTGCCAATAATGCTCAGTACTTTACACATTCCGCAATATTTAACCCTACACAATTTCTTTGGATGTCCTGGTTTATTGCAGTTGAAACAACGCAACTGCCTGTTGCTTTTGATCGATCGATCTTTTGTTATACTCAACTTTTGCACACAGACGATGAGGAGAAAGTTCCGTGTCTCTCTGTACTCTATCCCTCGGGCTTGTCCCGTTAAAATTGTGCTATCTAAGGTGGGACATTTAGACCTGTGTTTATCTATTTGGGTATAAAGTAATTCTTCGTCTGAGGTAGGCTCAACCTTTTCATCTATTGCATCGGGTACCTCGTGTAAGAGCAGGGAAAAATAGATCAGTTTATGAACATTATTTAGAGGGAGATTATCCCCTGTAACCCATTTAGATGTTTTCAATTTTCCTACCCAATCTGCCACTGCGTCAAACAGCTTTGAACTATGTTCCGCAAGGCTATTAGTGCCTTTACCGTAGTTTTATAAAGACTCGAAGGTCTCTCACCATATCTCCGCGTGTTTCTTGAGCCATATGCTGTTTTCAAAAATGCTTGCAAGTCTGTCCAGGTACGACATTTCGTAAATTGGAAACTCCTTGACCTATGACTGAGGTCTCCCTTATTGAAATCTAGCAAAGCTTTCGCCTCTCTGAATGCCTCTACATCGTCTACTATATTCTTTCCCGCTAAATAGTTATTAACTCCTTCTATGAAAATATTCACAGGTTGTGACAAAGCGCCATCCACGATCCCTTTGAACGGGCTGACCCCCGCAGAAATGTTCGTCACGTGATGTAGTAGCGTCGTCGTTTAGTATCTGCCATTTTATCTTGTTTCCAAGGCTAGGCTTCCCCGATCTCAATAACATCAATGTACTTATATACACTAAACCCAATCAAGAAAAAAAAAATTTTTCCAACAACAGATAACAAAAGGTAAGCGTGCCCCGTCCCCAATCACAAAATCAACCCCACGAAAATGACAATAAAAAAAATAATAATAACAAGAAAGGGATAGGAAAAGAAAGAACGTAAGGTGTTTCCGAGCTAACTCGCCTCTCTCTCTCTCTCTCTCTCTCTCTCTCTCTGCTGGCGTGACTTGAACCGCAAAAATCCCACTCAGGCAAGTTCGCCACACACAAACACAAGGAACATGAACAAGAACAAAAAGTTAAAGAAAATCCACAAAACAAAAAGAGAAAAAAAAAAAAAAAAAAAAAAGAAAGAAAAAAACTCGAAAATACACTTACGTCTTCATATGACCGTAAACCGAAAATTCTCATACACCGCAAACATGCGCGAACTGCGAAACACTTTAATATTGCGAAAACTAAACAAACTTTTCTCCCCCCCCCACCCCCCCCCCCCTTTTTTCTCTCTTTTTAAACACCTTTATTCCGTAATCTCAAGAAATCAACTGACTTGGCTTAGAGGAGGACTGTCTGAGGAACAGCTTCTCTCTGTCGAATCAGCAAGTAATGACCCTGAGTTGCCTGTGACCATGATTAATAACCCCTTCTCCTATCAAAATAAAAACCGAAACCCCCTATTTCTAACTGTCACCAGTCCCTTCGGAGCGTACCTACAGCTTGAAATATATAAAAAGCCTTTACCGCTGGCACACTATTACACCCCCTTATTCCCAAAACAACACAAACTGGGAACTCTTACTGTTCCACGGTGCCCGTCTGTAAGATGTCACGAGGCTTATTAAGACTGCGTAAATATACAAAAATATCATTTATTTCCCAAAGCAATTGGTTATAACAAAGAACAAAATGATTAACAAGTCATAATGGCACAAATACCCAAATCTGCCCACCATAAAGGAAAACCAATAAGATAACATTCTACCTTCCGGACTAAGTTACACTCTCAAACCCCAAACAAGTCACATTGTCTAGTATTTGTCAGTTATCAGTTAGAGAATCCATTCCTAATCAAACCATGGAACGGACCCATCTGTAATAAAGATAATAGTTTATATATGACACCCCACGTCAACTCTTTTCAAAGTATTTTACGTAAAGAGAATATTTCCACAACTCTCTCTTTTCCAAAAGGTAACAGATTTTCTAAGTTTTTATAGAACGTGTCTTACCTTTTCGATGGGCGTTTTCTCCCGACACTTCGAGCAACCGCTTGTTCTCTCCTTTGCACAAAGAATGGCGTCTTCCACAAGTACCCTGAACCAGTAGGCCTGTAATACGCGTACAAACGAATGCACATGCCTCGCAAAACGGGGAACGACCTCTGAGGACAGTTGCTTGTTCGCAATAACCCTTCTCTCCCATGTGAAACCTTTGCAGTGTACCACCCCATTGTCTCTAGGCGAGTAGAGCTATGTGACTTTATTATTAATAATAAAGCACTTTAAACATATTATTAGCCATTCCCCTCTTTCACCTCTTTAGATATATGTATATATATATATATATATATATATATATATATATTATATATATATCATATATATATATATATATATATATATATATATATATATATATATATATATATATATAATATATATATAATATATATTATATAGATATATATATACATATATATATATAATATATATATATATATATATATATATGTATGTATATATATATATAGTATATATATATATATATATATATATATATTATATATATATATATATATATATATATAGCTTGCAGTCAGTCAAATTATGTCGTCCATAGATGGAAATCAAAAATTCTTCGCTATCTCCTTGAATTACGGAGAGGTCCCCAAGACCGGTAGGCGGCCCTTCGCCAAGCGCGTCCGGGAGAGAAAAGCTCCCCAACTTCGCCGGAAACGGCCTTTTTAATCCCCCCTCCCCCCTCCCTCTCATCCCTCAATAAAGAAGGGGAATCCCCCTGATGAAAAAAGTTCCCATGTTAGGACCCGCAAGCACTGCGCCATGAAGGTCATCGAAAGCGCTCATTTCATTCGATCTATACAATGGGAAGGTTCCTCATTCTCTCTCTCTCTCTCTCTCTGCTCTCTCTCTCTCTCTCTCTCTCTGCTTGAGGCGGTGGTATTTTGGTGCCAATAGTTTTCTTCCTAATCAAGTAATCATATATATATATATATATATATATAATATATATATATATATATATATAGATGATATATATATATATATATATGATATATAAATCACCATAACGTGACTGGAATATCTTGAAGTAATAAAATTCCACACTTATGTAAAATGTGTATAAAAACTACTTAAAAGACGGAGCTTTCGTCTACTTGATCAGTAGATCTCATCAGCCGTACTAATTTTTCATTTTTTAAAAATACGAAACTTTTTGTATTTTTTAAAAGGAAAAATCAGTACGGCTGATGAGGTCCTACTGATCAAGTAGACGAAAGCTCCCGTCTTTTAAGTATTTTTAATACACATTCTTTTACATAAGTGTGGAATTTTTATTACTTCAAGATATATATATATATATATATATATATATATATATATATATATATAAATAATCTTGGGAGTAGACCCTCTCTCAAACATGTCTTGTTGAAAAGGATTGCTGCATCAGCTCCATTAATTTTGTATAGTCTTCTCTATTTTCCTTATTAAGGATTTCTCATGTTGCTGAAACTGGCAAGCAATGTGCCAAAGGGGATTGTCAAATCCAGTGTAGTCATATTGAATTGTCTTTATTGCTGCTATATACATATATTACTGCTACAAGTTCTCTCTCTCTCTCTCTCTCTCTCTCTCTCTCTCTCTCTCTCTCTCTCTCTCTCTCTCTGACGTTTTTCGCCCAGATCTGCCAGGGCATGGTCACAGCGATGGTGCTGGAGGACTGAATCTTAGTGGTTGTTGTTGTTGTTTTTGATTTAGCTGACCTTGTGTCAGCACGGGCTCTTGCTCACAGAGCAGCCCGTTACTTCTTAGTGGTGAGTCCTTCGCTATATATCTGGTCGTGCAGGCGCTCACGGATGCTCCTGCAGGACCCGGAGGTGGCACGACTTTTCATTGGCTGGGCTGGCGCCAGGCGTCGGAAATTTAAATTTTCGAGGTCGCACCTTGATCGTTCTCAGGTGTGTTGCGTTCACCTGGAGCTGGGTTTTCATTGGCTGCGACCGTGGTGACGTCACTCCTGGTATTGGTATTTCTACCAACCCCTTCGATATTGGTCCCCATCCTGGGCGCTGGTGTTCTACAAGACGCCAATACCGTACGATCAACTCGCCAGGAGGACCACCAGGAGCACCCTAACTTCGTGAGATTAACGCCCGTCTTACCCACCTGCAAGAGGAAGACATGCGTAAGCGAGTCAGGGGCGTGACCCGCAAGCTTGTGGACCCTCAACAGAGGGAAGATACGTGTCCAAGAAAAGACCCAGAGGTATATAAACCTCCCATATAGACCGACCCCCGAACAAGACGAATACTCAACCTCGCCTCAACTGTCATTTCATGACTAAGCCCAGGAAACATGAAAAAACGTATGGGAGATAGAATTGCTCCTCGACTCCATACAACAGTTAGAAGCCAAGATCCTTAAGACCAGCGATGCCCTTCAACCTCTCTACTCGCAGAAGCCTGACGGACAGAGGGAACTATACCAGTCGGGATATTTACCAAAGAGCTGAAGGACGCAGCAGCGGATCTTAAGAAAAATGAGGAGATAACAAAACATCGGGCAGATAAAACGGCGCCTTTGTACTTATCAAGACTGAGGAATATTTCGAGAAGCTAGACGATATCTTAGCAGATACCTCTAAATTCGAGAGATTGACAAGAGAACCCCACCGAACGATCATCAAATGGATGCAATTAACCGCATCATCACTGCTGTCAACGTCGCACGAATGCATGCCACCTCCCCGCCCATCCAAGGAGATTACGCTTGGGGTATCTTTACGGAAACGTGAAAAACGCACAAGACGGTAACCCCTTACGCCCCATCACCAGCCAGACACCTGCACCGACCTACGATTTGGCAAAACGCCTTAACAAAATCCTGACTCCGTATACCCCCTCCAAATTTTGCCTTACTTCTTTGACTGAGTTCCTGGAGAAAAATCCGGGATTCCCCTGGCGACGTGGAGTCCCTGTTTACCAACGTCCCCGTCGATGAAACAATAGGCATCATTTTGGAAAAGGTCTACAGGAACCCTGACAAGCAACCTCCGAACATCCCGGAAGAATCGCTTAAGACACTCCTAGACATCTGTACGAAGAGAGCCCCCTTCACCACCCACAGAGGACAGATGTTTCGCCAGAAAGACGGCGTGGCAATGGGGTCCCCCTTGGGCGTCCTCTTTGCCAACTTTTACATGGGTACCGTTGAAGAGCGGGTTTTTTTCGCAGCACCGATGTCCCCGGACGTATGCCAGATACATCAATGACATATTTGTCCAAGCTTGACTCCGAGGAAGAGGTTGAACGCCCTTTCGCCAGCAGTTCCTGCGCAACAGCGCCCTTAATTTCACTATTGAATTTTAGCAGCGAAGATCGGCTCCCCTTCCTCGACGTCCTAATTACGAAGACTACCACCCCCGAAGATGACCACCACCGTTCTACACCAAATCTACTAACTTGGGTTTACTTTGCTTAAATGGAGAGAGTGAGTGTCCTCCTGCAAGGTTCAAGACCACCACCGTCAGGGCCTTCGTGAGGAGGGCCTTAATGCACTGTTCAGCATGGCAGGACACCCACGCAGAACTGGACCGAGCCTCACAAATGATGATCAACAACGGTTACTCCAACAAGCTTATCAACAGGGAGATCAGAACAGCCTTAAACAAATGGTACATGGAGGACGGAGAGAATAGAGAGAATCCCCCCTCCGAGGATATACGTATTTTCTACAAGTCCTTCATGCACCATGGATACAAAGAAGAGGAGAGATGCCTTAAGAAGATTGTAGAAGAGAACGTCACCCCGTGGAGGAAGGGAAGAGGCTCTCTCTTATAATCTATTATAAAGAACAGGCGAACAAGGGACCTGGATTATGAAGAAAAAATAAAACCCTACCCCGGCAGGAGATCCCCTGAAGCAGAATAACGTCGTCTACCGGTACACATGCCCTATCCAAGGATGTCCTGGAGTTTATATCGGTATGACAATGTTACGACTGTCTAAGAGGATCTCCTGTCACGCCCAGAATGGTGCCATAAAACACCACGCCCTCACCGCCCACCAAAACAGCACGTCGTGCGTGAGAGGATATTGTAAAAAAAACACAAAGATAATTGGAGGAGCCCCCGATCAGCGACGCCTACGCCTCCTTGAGGCTTTATTCATCCTTGAACTAAAACCTTTCCTTAATACGACACAGGAACCCTTCCTGCTGCCCACCTGTGAAAGGAAGACCCAGCCCCCCCCTCCAGACGAGAACACCAGCGCCCAGGACGGGACCAATATCGAAGAGGTTGGTAGAAATACCAATACCAGGAGTGACGTCACCACGGTCGCAGCCAATGAAAACCCGGCTCCAGGTGATGCAACACACCTGAGAAGATCAATGCGCCTCGAAAATTTCCGACGCCTGGCCGCCAGCCAATGAAAAGTCGTGCACCCTCCGGGTCCTGCAGGAGCATCCGTGAGCGCCCGCACGACCATGATATATAGCGAAGGACTCACCACTAAGATCATCAGTTGCTGCTCGGCATCCATGGTAGCAATATCTCCGCTCACACCGCTCCTAGACTCCGCCACTTCCCAGCTACAGCTCCGGCCCAGACTCTCCCACCGGCAGCCACCGACCAAATCAGAAGCCAGCACGAAAACCTACAAGCGTCTTTGCAGGTTTCAGCTTGTGCTGTCTCTGCCAACCACCAATCACTTGCCGCCCAGACTCCTCCCACCGCAGCCACCGACCATCAGAAGCAGCACGAAAACTACAAGCTTCTTTGCAAGGGATTTCAAGCTTGTGCTTCTCTGCCACCAGCCAATCAGCTTGCTGCAGACTTTCCCTGCATTTTAGCCCTGCCGACTTTATAGTTGGCGCGCTTAGCAAGGGAGAATAAGATTTGAGAGAGCTCTCTCACTCTTTATAAGCAATTTGAAGACTTAATTTCACTCCTCCTTTTCTCAAAAAATAACTTTCTCTTATTAACACCGTCTCACTTGTGGAACATTTGGTAGCCCTTGAGGTCTAAAAGCTCCAACAGAAGCAAGACCAAAGAGACAAATCTTCCTACTGTCGCAATACTATATTGCAAGTAGCACAGGAAAACCATAGGCTGCGCCTTCCATAAGCCAGATTTCAAGATAACTTAAACACATCCAAGCCCTCAGGCGACATAAACACAACCAATCACTTATTCACTCACCCCTCACAATATCCTAAATCCACTCCATAGACATGAACCTTCAACCCTCTATCATATCACAAGATCACATCAGGCCAGAGAATCCTCAGCCCCATCACATCCATGACACCGACCAGAAGAAGAAATAGATCAGGTACCAGCTCCCCCTCAGACGAACAATGTGACACAGAGACCACGGATTCCTCTCCCCTGATAACTCTCCTGCACACTCAAAAGAACATCCACCCAACAGCTCCTCTCCCTAGACTGCTCTGACACGGAAAGAACGACCTTTCACAGGACAATGGTGGCTTTTTTGACACTTGTACAAAGTAAGAAGAACATGAAGAAATCAAACACAAAACACGGACACTTTTAACTTGCAATCAGACACCGATTCCCACGACTGAGATTCAAACCAATACAAAAACCAGGAGAAACTGCTTACACCACAATAAAAGCCATTGAAGACAGACACAAGGACATCATTTTCCATGCACGACCACCCCGAACAAAGGACAATTCATTCTGATACCTAAAGACAAACATGCCGAAGAAGTACTCAGGAAGGACGGACATTGCAAAGCACTGGACCCAAACGACAGAACACAGAACGGACTCATATGCAGATACCCAGTAAACCTCCCAATCGACCCCATAAAAGAGCTCTCCTTTGTGTTAGACGCCACCCGGTGTACAAACAAAGCAGGAGAACCAACAAGAAAGGTTCTTGTAACTTTCCAGGGAGAAAGGCCTGCCGAAGTAAACATACCAATATGGGGAAAATTCCCCACTGAAGAATTCACCCCTGAACCACTAAGGTGCTTTAGGTGTCAAAGATTTGGACACCATCAGCGAGAATGTAGCTACAAACACATATGTGGGATTTGTAGTGGCAAGCATCCAACACAAGAGTGCTTAGATCGTTACAAAAGGAAAGAGAGGACGACAGCAAAATGCCCAAATTGTAAAGGGCAGCATCACGCCTGGCATAAAGGCTGTCCGGAGAGACTAAAGAGGATTTGGCGAATGAAAGGCCAGAACCCCCAGACCACCACCAGAACGTTGCAGCAGCAACACAAACCACCCCCCCAAAAAACAACCACCATCATACCCTCAACACCTACCACAACAAAACCCACCCACACAACGACAACACCCACAACAAACATCACATCCTCAGCAACCATCGGAATACAACCCACCTCCACTACAGCAACAACAACCACAGCAACACAGACACCAAGACCCCAAATATAGGCAGCAGAAACCCCCCACCAATCAAAGACGCAATCCACCTACACAACAACCACAACAAGATCAACAACAGAACACATACCACAGAGACCCCAGACAGACACAAAACCAAGCCACAAACAACACGCCCACACCTGCCTCAAACCCCATGTCCTTCTACTCCACATCAACTCGGAAAACACCCCTACTTCCCACCCCACCCAATCACATGAAACACACCCCCCACCCCCAACTCCACCCGTGACGGTAGTACCAGTGCCGAAAGTCAGCACAACACCGTAGAGCAGACACCAGAGAAAGGCCACTACCGCCTCAGTAAAGAGGATTTTAGGAGGGAAATAGAGAAAATTGTGAGGGCAATTTTTCACCAATTGTTTCCAAACCTAAACCTAACAGCTGACCTCAGGAAAGAAATTGTAGCACTGACACCTTATTAAGATGGAAGGAGACAATCAACATCAAACACGACCCCAGAACACTGAAGACATTTCATCATACACCAGTCTAAAAATATTACAATGGAACATAAACAGTGCCAACACAAAATATGTCCATACTACAATCCAAGTACTCTCAGAAAGACACGACGTCATCCTGCTACAGGAAACACTAATTAGGGAAAACAACAAACTTCACATTCAAAGGAGGACACCAGTTTATAAAACTCCACATACAGATTCAAATAGAGGGCTGATCACCCTAATAAAAACAACAATTCCCTCGGGAAAAAATAAGAAACCATTAACAAAAACTGTGGTGATGGGATTGAGACACTAAGTGTCCTCATAAGACTAGCGAACACGTCACTCACCATACACAATATCTACAAAGGGCATGAAAAAATCTTTGAAGGAGAGAACCTCTTCAGTGCAGCCACCAGAGAAAACACCTTCTTTGCAGGAGACTTCAATGCACACCACCCATGCTTACAGTCGAGACAGCACACAAATGCAGCAGGCAGACACCATACACATCCTATGGAAGGAATTTCCTGGGACGTTGCACTAATAAATGACACAAATGAAGCAACACACCTACGAGGTGGCAGGGTAGACTTAACCTTCATAACTGGAAACCTGAAAGAAGACTGCACATGGAGAGTGCACCCACACTAACCAGTGACCACCCTTTTGCAACCGAACAAAACTAAAGATAATGAAAATTCCCCCACCACCGCCCCCTCCGGCAGGATGGAGACCGACCTAGCAAACTGGCCAACATTTCAAAACCACATGAACATGGGCAACACAGTACATTCAAAATCCAGCCCTCAACATATGCACACTCCAACAGGACTTTGTAGAGAGCCTGCACACAAGCAGCAAACATTCCATGCCAAAGAAAGCCTTTAGAACAAAATGCAACCCACACAAGGGACAGTTGGTACTACAACTCTAGAATCAAAGAAATGAACTCAACAGTAAACAGAATAAGAAAAATATTCAGAAGAAACCCCACCGACGAGTTGCACACGATCCTAAGAGAAGTCGTAAACCACGCAACCCAAACTGCTAAAGAGGTTAAGCAGGAAACCTGGCTAAAATGGTGCTCAGAAACCACTCGACTGACGCCATTGCAAGATGTTCCAAGTGGTTCAACAAGGTATCAGGAAAGACCAGGCCAACACAGGCACACCATCCCAACCCTCAAGCTGAAGCAAACAGACTAGCACAACACTTTGCAGACAGAACCAAATCAATTCACCTACCACCAGTCACACGAGAAAGACAAGTGGCACTCAATCCTGAAAGATGGAGAAGCATCAATACAGCCATGCAGGCAAAATTCTTTGAGGGACAACGGACACCACCATTCACAATGAAAGAACTTGACAAAGCCCTCCAAAAGGGAACAGCACAGCACCAGGAGCAGACATTATTTACATATAGCATGTTAAAAAACATGGGAAACGCAGCAAAAACAGTGCATCTCCACATAATAAACAGAACGTACACAGAGCAGATCAGACCCACACAATGGAACCAACAAAACACAACCAATTCCCAAACCAAAGGAGCCCAACGCCTACAGACCCATTTCTCTCATCAGCTGCACAGAAAAGACGGCAGAGAGAATGGTGTTAAACAGACTGCTGTGGAAAACAGGGCCCTTACACCACCGCTTATATGCCTACAAAGAGGGGATAGGCACACAGGAATGTCTAGCAGATGTGATGGCCACAATAAATAACAAGAAAGCAATCGTAGTATTTCTCGACCTAGAAAAAGCCTACGAACTTGCAAGTGCAGCTGCTATCCTGGCAGCCTTAGCCAACAAGACAGTTAAAGGCAACCTTCTAGCATGGACCAAAGGATACATGCAAAACAGACAAGCCAGAGTTACCTTTCAAGGAGCAACCTCCGAATTCCTCAGTCTGGAAAATGGAACACCAAGAGGAGGAATACTCAGCCCCTTCCTCTTCAATATACTAATGGAGAAATTAGCCAACAGCAACTTCCCAAATGGAGTTGAAATTTTCATATATGCAGATGATGTGTGCTTGGTCAGCAACAGACAGGCATAGAGCCCACCAACACATGCAAATCGCGATAACACAGATTGAAAACAAATGCACAGTCCTAGGACTAAAAATCAACACGGCAAAAACCAAGGCAATGGCAATCAAATACAATACAGCCCTGAACCCAGTACAACTCATGGGAGAACCCATCGAATGGGTAGACAACTTCATGTACCTAGGAGTCAACATCAACATACAGCTCTCACCACGCAAAGAAATAGAAACCACTTAAACAAAAGATCAAATGCAGACAAAACGCCATGAAAAGAATCACCTTGCTAAGGCAGGGAGCCGTATACCATGCCCTCAGAATTTTCTACATACAGACAATAAGATCAACAGTAGAGTATGCTGACCAGTCCATCACTAATCTCACAAGCACTGAACAAAAAAGTTTTGAGGTAATCCAAAAACAATGCCTTAAGACTCATTACAGGAGCACCAATGGGTGGACCAACCTATGCATCCTGAGACATGAAACAAAACTACATCTCTGACTCATAGGATAGATCAGAGAAACACATCCATCCTGCTAACAAAAAACCTTAAAAAACATGACAGGACTGTACCACTCAAAAAGGAGATCAGGAAATGCATTAATCTCCATGAAGAGCTAGACCCTCCCAAAAAACAAGCATGCCGCGGGGAACCTTCACCTATAGATTTACCACTGAGAAGAGTAGGCATGCAAAGTCATGCTGCAGCCATCAGGGAAGACACCCCCTTCAGTGAATACACAGAATCAGCACCCTGGGAACCAGAGCATTTCAACACAAACTACACAATTCTTCCAGCGAGCAAGGAAGCATGCACCACCCAACAGTTAAAGCAAGCAGCACAAGAAGCAATACAGTTGACAACCGCCACAAACATATACTTTATTTCAGATGGATCAGTAGGACCTCAGCGTCCCAGCGGCAGCAGCAGGGGTCTACTCAACAACACTCAAAGGAAGCTGGAGGCTCTCCGACAATGCCTCCACACTACAGACAGAGCTGATAGCTATCGCAAAGCAACTAGAAGACTCCCAACACAGACTGGGCAACACTACAATACACACCGACTCGAAAGGAGCAATACAAGCCATCACAAAAGGCAAAGCAAAGGAAAACATCAAACTCCTAACGAGCATAAGGGCACTGGCAAAACTCCATCAAAGCAGAAACAGACAAATAACTCTCAACTGGATCCCGAGCCATGTAGGAATACAGGGAAATGAGGAAGCTGATTCCCTGGCAAAAAGCGGGCTACACATAAACAATGTCAACATCAAAATAAACCTCTCACTAACCCAACTAAAAAGCATAGCGGCAGCATACTGCCAAACACAGGAGGAAAGCAAAATCAGGAGAGCCATCTTCGGAGGCTGTACCTCCTTATATATTCTCTTTCTTCCATCGGACTCACCAACCTTTCCTAACAATTGTCTCACAGTGCAACTGCTTTGAGGTTTTCCTCCCCTCACACCTTTCAAACCTCCTTTCTGTCCATTTCCCTTTCGGCGCTGAATGACCTCATAGATCCCAGCGCTTCGCCTTTGGCCTCAACTCTATGAAATCCAGTTGTATATTGAACACACTTGTTCGTTATAGGGCATCAACAACAGACGGTTTCTATCACATCTTTTTCAAGTTAAATATTTAAGGTGTTATTTAACGGACGAAATTTTTTGGACAATGTTCTAAAGTATACCAGAACATTACCCAAGTTCCTCTGACTTACCTGCTCTTATATCGTTGCCAGACGTACGATTATGGCTAACTTTAATCTGAAAATAAAAAATGCTGAGGCCAGAGGGTTGTAATTCGGTATGTTTGATGATTGGAGGGTGGATGTTCAATATACCAATTTGGAGCCCTCTAGCCTCAGTACTCTTTTTTTTTTTAGATCCAAGGGCGGACGGAAAAGTGCGGATGAAAATAAGTTTATGAATATATATATTGTACGAAGTGCCAAGTATCTGGTTACCATGCATCAAATATTACCTCACAAAAGCCAGACACCTGAACCCTCATAACACGTCTAAACGACTGAATACTCTAAAGGCAACAGTGATCCCTTAACACTTACCAGTATTGCAGAAAATCAGACTAAGTTCATCAAAACAGGTGTGAGGTAGTCTTGTAAGTAATTAAATTAATCAAAGGGCATCACTCCATTAACAACTTTAAAACTCTAAGTATTTCCCTGATTTCTGAAGTCTAAGTACTTCCCTGGTTCTAAGTCACTTCAAATAAATTGAAGGAAAGCAAATCAATTACCACTCTATGTTTCTACCTATCATTAATATAGTCATAATCAAATATAATTATACTGGTGTAATAATTAAAACACTTATAAAAATTTTAAATACAAAAATTGATTATCAAATTCAAAATTTATAAGTGAAATTCACAATATCAGGGAAAATTACTGTTACTTGAAAACAAAGTAAAGTTTAATTAATTCTTGAATCAAATTAAGTAAAATTAAATGAAATTTAATTTATCACAAAATTCAAGAAAATTAATTCAATCAAAATTCAAAAGTATTAGGCAATAATTGAAAATCTGAAATTAATTCACAAGTGCTAAACAACAATAAAACTTGAAAAGAATTCTAAGTAAATGCAAATTAATTCACAAGTGTTAAATTTAATTAAATTTGCAATGATAAAGCAATGAAAATAACTAAGTCAATTAAATTGTGAATGCAAATGAAAATATAAAACAAAAAGACACACTTCAAGAAAATGAATAAGTGCACAAACAATGGAACAGACACAAACACAAAAAATATCAGCAATGTGTAAAAGTGTAAATATTTTTCACTCAAAAACACTATAACCAACAGTTTTTTACCAAACCAATTATTAGTTATTAGTTAAACACCATTCCTATCCGTTATTAGTTAAACACACTCCC
>NC_061109.1:8824663-8854565 GCF_015104395.2 Macrobrachium nipponense
TTTGGAAAATAGTTTTATATTTTGAGAAATGCCATCTCCTATACATAATGTGGGCTTTTAACTCCATTATATTCCGATCGCGGTAGTATAGTGATGTGCCATAGATATAGATATATACTATATATATGTATACATACATACATATTATATATATATATTATATATATTTATATGTGTGTGTGTGTGTATGTATGTATGTATGTAGTATATATATATAAATAATATGTCTCATAGTCATCATGGCCACCCGCACTACGTGACAGAAAGCCCCGTAGGCGGGTAGTGCCTACAGTGCACCTCAGGCGGTGCACTCTAGGCCTTACTTAAGGTTCTTTGCAACGTCCCTTCGGCCCCTAGCTGCAACCCCTGTCGTTCCTTTTACAGTACATCCTTTCATGAGATCTTTCTTCCATCTAACTTTCTAACCTCTCATGACAATTGATTCATAGTACAATTGCTTTGAAGTTTTCCTCCTGTTACACCTTTCAAACCTTTTCCCTGTCAATTTCCGTTTCAGCGCTGATTGACCTCATAGGCCCCAGAGCTTGGCCTTGGGCCTAAGTTTTCTATTCAACTCTATTCAACACGTGACAGATAGAGAATCAGTATTTCTGGTGGATAATTTTTCACAAATCTCGTGTCATCTCATCTCCAGCCTCGTCTTTCATGGACCTCTTTCAAGTAAGTCTGGGTCTTTTAATTTTTCCGGTGCCCATTGGGGGTGGAAGGGCAGTTTGTGGGGATGCCGGAAGTGGGGGAAGACCCAGCTGACACTATTACGTACATTCTCCCATGGGTTTGTGAAAGGCTCGTCCAAGCCATTGGTATGTCCTTTACATCGTGATGTCATCGACCTCCTATGGATTCCCTTATGGTACCATTATTAAATCCATCCTACCATCTGACTTCTGGTATTCCTCTTATACGGTTACATTGTCATACCAAGCTTCATGTTTGTAACAGGGCATTTTTGTATTACAATTACATATATTTCATGTATACATATTTATGCATGCATATAATATATATTATGTATATATGTAAGGGGTGGGCATCATCGCGAAATTCTATGGTCACTTGTCCTTCTTCTGTCGTACGAGGACTCCCGAACACCACTACAAAGCTAAAAGCAATCCTGAAGTGAGGTCTCCTAGTCTCAAAGGGTTAGGCTACAAGCACCACTACATAGACGTAACTCCTTGGTGGAATTCTTGGTCACCTGCCTTGTACTTTGATGTTACAGCATTCCAGTCATTCCTGACTCAGTTGAACCACATTCAAGGTTACTATCTCTGCTAGATGTAACTTCCCACAACACCTGAGAAATAGTCTTTATTGGTGCTGGCAACAGTAGATGATTCAGACAGTTGTGCTAAAGGATCAAATCAATTATTTGGAGAAGACATTCTCGTAAACCCTTTCGGAGAAGGTCATTGCATCTTCTTATGTTTTGTATCTCCACCCGAAGATTTTAGCTTTCACTTCTCCCTCTCCTCCAGTATCGAAGCCATCGACAGTTACCTTTATCGTTTAACTAATGAAAATCTCATTTTTAACTTGTATATTTGCTCCAGCAAACATACAAGAGGCAGGGAGAAAATTCTTCAGATTCTCGCTTAATAGTAGTTGTATATATAAAAGATATCTAGTACTAGAGATGTATCGGATGTCTGAAAATGGGATTTGCGGCTGCAGATGCGGATAACCAATACATCTCTACTACATACTGTCACTCGTTTATTTCAAAGAATATTTTCAAAATTGAACATGAAGTCTGTCTCTCTTTCTCTGTTGCACTGGCCTTTTTTGATGCAGTGATGAACAATATTAGGGATATTTAAACTTCTTTATATCTAGCTTTTTTCCAGTGACATCTCTCCTTTTGCTGTGTAATTATGTAACATTAGTAATATTCGAGGTTACTGTTAAGTTTTTGAGGTTAGCCTTTCAACTTTGCTACTGCTAATTCATATTTGGTCTCCAGTGTTGGAGGCCATTCTCTTCATGGACGCTGAACTCCATACCGTCCATCCTCAGACGAATATGCAGCAGAATTTTCTAAACCTGCAATTGATCAGGAAGCCGAAGAGAAGAGATTCCAGAGTTTTTCCTGTACCACTGAAGCCACTGAGAGTATCTAGACCGGTCTTTGCGACCTTCATTGATAAGACTACCTGGCCTTGTGTTTCGTCCCTCGTAGCCTCCTCTTTCCCTTTATGAAGCTTTCATTCAGTCTACTAAACCCGGGATGGCGGCAAATTCCCGAATTGTAACCAAGTACCAGACGTTCCCAGAAAAAAAAAAAGCAGAACGCCATATCTTACAAACTAACTACAGAATCTTCTTGAAAATAATCTCATTATGTTTCCCACACCCAAATTACTGAAATGTAACTTTAGGGAACAAACCTAACCTAACGCAACCTAGCCTATCCTAACTTAACCTAGGACCATGGCCAAAAAAAACCATGCTAGTGAAATACTAGTTTACATCTTGGGAATTTGCTGCTGGTCTCATATGCATCATTTATACCTAGTACCTAGGAATACTTTTCTTGGTGCCTTTGTCAGGAAGTTTGCTTTATATACTAGTTTAGTTCCACGGCTACAAATTGTACCTGACATCATCATTAATCAATTCTTTTGATTATGCTGGTATTTCTATTTTACCTGAAAAAGTGAAATACCCACATGTCTCAGCATGGTCATTCCTGGACTCTGGTGTTTTAATTTACTCTCCAATGTTTTACCTTCCTTAACCTTTCTCTAGCAACAATATTGCCATCGTAAGCATCAGAAAATATTTCTTTGTGCCAGCAGCGACTTTCTTAACTTTCAAACATACATCAGACACCCACTTTCTACTTCATTTTCCTGTACCTGTAATTTTAATTACACTTTCCCCTTCTCACTTCTTCATAATCTCATTCGCTCGTTTTACCAAACAAGCTATGAAAGTGCGCTCGTAGCTACAGTGTTGATGCAAGAATTGTTCTTGGACTCTTATATTCCTCTCCTCGGTTCACGAAAGATGCTCAACTTGAATGAGGACACAACAATAGCTCATTACTTCTTCAGCCACTGCATTCAAGGATTGCAGAGTGATTGCAAAAGACTTCGATTCCCGAGTTCTCCCTCAGAAATGTTTTTCGGGTAACCCGAAATCCAACCAGCTACTCTAATCCTTAATTGATTTATTGCAGTGTTCAATTCTTATGGCAGTTTACCTTATATCTATGGAGTTTACAGTAGCTTCAGTGTCAAGTTGAAATTATTTCATGATTGAATCTGGTATTCAAAGTTTCCATAGAATTCCCTTAGGTCTAAATCTGGTATTCTGAGTTTGCATAGAATTCCCTTAGGTCTGAATCTGGTATTCAAAGTTTCCATAGAATTTCCTTACGTCTGAATCTGGGTATTCCCAAAGTTTGCATAGAATTCCCTTAAGGTCCGGATCTGTATTCAAAGTTTGCATAGAATTCCCTTATCTGAATCTGGTATTCAAAGTGTTGCAAGAATTCCCTTGGTCGATCTGGTATTCAAGTTGTTTGCATAGAATTCAACTCAAAGTTTAATGAATTCTGGTAATGCTGGTATTCAAAGTTTGCTAGAATTCCTTAAGTTCTGAATCTGTATTCCAAAGTTTGATAGAATTCCCTTAGTCTGAACTCTGTATTCAAAGTTTGCATAGAATTCCCTTAGGTCTGAATCTGGTATTCAAAGTTGCAGTAGAATTCCCTTAGGGTCTGAATATGGTAGTCAAAGTGTGCATAGATTCCCTTAGTATGAATCTGGTATCAAAGTGTGCATAGGACCCTTAGTCTGAATTCTGGTATTCAAAGTTGCATAGAATCCTTTTGGTCTTGAATCTGGTATTCAAAGTGGCATAGAATTCCCTTAAGGTCGATCTGGTATTCAAAGTTTGCATAGGAATTCCCTTAGGTCTGGAATTTTATTCAAAGTGTGGCATAGAAATTCCCTTAAGGGTCTGAATCTGGTATTCAAAGTGTGCATAGAATTCCCTTAGGTCTGAATTGGTAATTCAAAAGTGTGCATAGAATTCCCTTAGGTCTGAATCTGTTATTTCAAATTTGCCCATTAGAATTCCCTTAAGGTCGAATCTGGTATTCAAAGTTTACATAGAATTCCCTTAGGTCTGAATCTGGTACTCAAAGTTTGCAACAGCTCTCCCATACCCTCTTTAACAACCTCCAACTATCACTTCAGTTAAGAAACAAAACGAACAAATACCAGAAAATCATCGAATCTGAGGAAACCGACGCCTGAACTCCAAATACAAAATGGTTGCAGACTATTCCCCACTTAATTGATATTTGTTTTGCATGAAACACGACGAGCTCACTGAATCTAAATCCTGGGCTCCTTCTCCCTCCCAAGGATCCTCTTCTAACTCCCTCTGGGAGAAGTATATCATCCCGGAGACCCAGGGACAAGTTTCCTCTGATTTTCTCTTATGGCCGAGGAGCTTTGTCTCTTTTTCTCTTTTTATTTTTTATTTTTTTCTGCTTAAGTCTGATATCACGCTTCCTCGTGATTTACGAGACTAGATATTGCGAGAGCCGGTCGTAAAAAGAAGGGAAGACGGAACAGCGGGAAAATGAGGAAAGTGCGAACATTTTTTGGAAGGCAAATGCAAGCGGTTCGTGAAATGGAGCATTAGATAGACAGACTGGTATGGCTCGAGGACGAAACGGGAGAAGACAGATAACGGAAGGTGAGACGAACGACACAAAGAGAGAGAGAGAGAGAGAAGAGAAGAGAGAGAGGAGAGCAGAGAGAGAGAGAGGTTGGTGGGAGAGAGAGAACGAGGAAGAACAAGCTGATATAGATAAAAAGCATCTCCAACGAACGAAATGAAAGGAAAATGAAACGAAGTCGGACTTGAAGAGAGAGAGAGGAAAAAAAGAGGCAAAACATTTCGCAAAAGATTATTTTCTTGCTTCGTGATAGATGTTGTAGCGACAACGGTAACTGTTCTATAAAGAAGTTTCAGTTTTTTTATTCTCTCTTTTTATATATATTTCTGCAGTTTATCTTAGGTGAATCACTTTTTTCCATCATAATTTTCATAAGCCAATAAAATTTACAGCTGCAGTTTCGTACGCGATACATATATTTACTAACACATTAATCCTGCCTTCACATATGAACGTTTAAATGTATGTTGGCAATTGAGTCAGCCAAGTATATATGTATATTTATGATCTACTTGAGGAAAAAATTTAATTGGTGCCTATTTTTTCTTTCACCTTTGATTTACGTAGATGTCGTAGAAGCACAGTTTTTAATTTATTTGATTTGACTTCTACGTCTGTATCTCTGTCTGTTTGTCTGTTTGGGTCAAAACTTGTAACTCAATCTCCAACCTGATTCCTTCATCCGATGGACTTGAAATTGTTCATAGTTACTCAATTCCAGTGACAATACAAACTTCCATGATCAGTAGTATAGAGATGTGCCATAGATTCTTTGCAGCGTCCCTTCGGCCCCTAGCCGCAACCCCTTTCGTTCCTTTTACTGTACTTCCTTTCATTAGATCTTTCTTCCATCTAACTTTCTAACCTCTCCTGACAAGTGATTCATAGTGCAATGGCTTTGTGGTTTTCCTCCTGTTACACCTTTCAATTTCCGTTTCAGCGCTGAATGACCTCTTAGGCCCCAGAGCTTAGCCTTGGAGCTAAATTCTATATTCAATTCAAGTAAAATACGTGACAGAAAGAGCCTCTGTATTCGGTGAATTATTTTCCTCAAATCTCGTCTCATCTCATCCTCTCCAGCCTCATCTTTCATAGACCTCTTTCAAGTAAGTTTGGGGTCTTTTTCATTTTTCCGGTGCCCATTGAGGGGGCCCCGTTTGCGGGGGTGCCGGAAGTTGGGGAAGACCCAGCTGACACTATTACGTACTATTCTCCCATGGGTTTGCGAAAAAAGGCTCGTCCAAGCCATTGGTATGTCCTTTACATCGTGAGTTTCCATCGACATAGAGACCTCCCATGGATTCCCTATGGTACCATTATTAAATCTATCCTATCATCTGACTTCTTAAGCTTTATACTCGGTTGCATTGTCATACCAAGCTTCATGTTTGTAACAGGGCATTTTTGTATTACAATTGTATATATATCACATATATACATATTTAAGCATATATATGATATATATTATGTATATATGTAAGGGGTGAGCATCATCACGAAATTCTATGGTCACTTGTCCTTATTTCAGCACGCGAGGACTCCCGAACACCACTACAAAGCTAAAAGCAATCCTGAAGTGAGGTTTCCTAGTCTCAAAGGGTTAGGCTACAAGCACCACTACATAGACGTAACTCCTTGGTGGAATTCTTGGTCACCTGCCTTGTACTTTGATGTTACAGCATTCCAGTCATTCCTGACTCAGTTGAACCACTTCAAGGTTACTATCTCTGCTAGAAATAGTCTTTATTGGTGCTGGCAACAGTAGATGATTCAGACAGTTGTGCTAAAGGATCAAATCAATTATTTGGAGAAGACATTCTCGTAAACCCTTTCGGGGAAGGTCATTGCATCTTCTTATGTTTTGTATCTCCACCAGAAGATTTTAGCTTTCACTTCTCCCTCTCCTCCAGTATCGAAGCCATCGACAGTTACCTTTATCGTTTAACTAATGAAAATCTAATTTTTAACGTGTATATTTGCTCCAGCAAACATACAAGAGGCAGGGAGAAAATTCTTCAGATTCTCGCTTAATAGTAGTTGTATATATAAAAGATATCTAGTACTAGAGATGTATCGGATGTCTGAAAATGGGATTTGCGGCTGCAGATGCGGATAACCAATACATCTCTACTACATACTGTCACTCGTTTATTTCAAAGAATATTTTCAAAATTGAACATGAAGTCTGTCTCTCTTTCTCTGTTGCACTGGCCTTTTTGATGCAGTGATGAACAATATTGGGATATTTTAACTTCTTTATATCTAGCTTTTCCGTGACATCTCTCCTTTTGCTGTGTAATTATGTAACATTAGTAATATTCGAGGTTACTGTTAAGTGAGGTTAGCCTTTCACTTTGCTACTGCTAATTCATATTTGGTCTCCAGTGTTGGAGGCCATTCTCTTCATGGACGCTGAATCCATACCGTCCATCCTCAGACGAATATGCAGCAGAATTTTCTAAACCTGCAATTGATCAGGAAGCCGAAGAGAAGAGATTCCAGAGTTTTTCCTGTACCACTGAAGCCACTGAGAGTATCTAGACCGGTCTTTGCGACCTTCATTGATAAGACTACCTGGCCTTGTGTTTCGTCCCTCGTAGCCTCCTCTTTCCCTTTATGAAGCTTTCATTCAGTCTACTAAACCCGGGATGGCGGCAAATTCCCGAATTGTAACCAAGTACCAGACGTTCCCAGAAAAAAAAAAAAGCAGAACGCCAATTTACTTAAAACTAACTACAGAATCTTCTTGAAAATAATCTCATTATGTTTCCCACACCCAAATTACTGAAATGTAACTTTAGGGAACAAACCTAACCTAACGCAACCTAGCCTATCCTAACTTAACCTAGGACCATGGCCAAAAAAAACCATGCTAGTGAAATACTAGTTTACATCTTGGGAATTTGCTGCTGGTCTCATATGCATCATTTATACCTAGTACCTAGGAATACTTTTCTTGGTGCCTTTGTCAGGAAGTTTGCTTTATATACTAGTTTAGTTCCACGGCTACAAATTGTACCTGACATCATCATTAATCAATTCTTGATTATGCTGGTATTTCTATTTTACCTGAAAAAGTGAAATACCCACATGTCTCAGCATGGTCATTCCTGGACTCTGGTGTTTTAATTTACTCTCCAATGTTTAACCTTCCTTTACCCTTCTCTAGCAACAATATCGCCGTCGTAAGCATCAGAAAATATTTCTTTGTGACAGCGGCGACTTTCTTAACTTTCAAACATACTACATCAGATACCCACTTTTTACTTCATTTGCCTGTACCTGTAATTTTACCTAAACTTTCCCCTTCTCACTTCTTCATAGTCTCATTCGCTCGTTTTACCAGAGAAGCTATGAAAGTGCGCTCGTAGCTACAGTGTTGATGCAAGAATTGTTCTTGGACTCTTATATTCCTGTCCTCGGTTCACGAAAGATGCTCAACTTGAATGAGGACACAACAATAGAGCTCATTACTTCTTCAGCCACTGCATTCAAGGATTGCAGAGTGATTGCAAAAGACTTCGATTCCCGAGTTCTCCCTCAGAAATGTTTTTCGGGTAACCCGAAATCCAACCAGCTACTCTAATCCTTAATTGATTTATTGCAGTGTTCAATTCTTATGGCAGTTTACCTTATATCTATGGAGTTTACAGTAGCTTCAGTGTCAAGTTGAAATTATTTCATGATTGAATCTGGTATTCAAAGTTTCCATAGAATTCCCTTAGGTCTAAATCTGGTATTCTGAGTTTGCATAGAATTCCCTTAGGTCTGAATCTGGTATTCAAAGTTTCCATAGAATTTCCTTACGTCTGAATCTGGTATTCTGAGTTTGCATAGAATTCTCTTAAGTCTGAATCTGGTATTCAAAGTTTGCATAGAATTCTCTTAAGTCTGAATCTGGTATTCAAAGTTTGCATAGAATTCTCTTAAGTCTGAATCTGGTATTCTGAGTTTGCATAGAATTCCCTTAAGTCTGAATCTGGTATTCAAAGTTTGCATAGAATTCCCTTAGGTCTGAATCTGGTATTCAAAGTTTGCATAGAATTCCCTTAGGTCTGAATCTGGTATTCAAAGTTTGCATAGAATTCCCTTAGGTCTGAATCTGGTATTCAAAGTGTGCATAGAATTCCCTTAGGTCTGAATCTGGTATTCAAAGTGTGCATAGAATTCCCTTAGGTCTGAATCTGGTATTCAAAGTGTGCATAGAATTCCTTAGGTCTGAATCTGGTATTCAAAGTGTGCATAGAATTCCCTTAGGTCTGAATCTGGTATTCAAAGTTTCCATAGAATTCCCTTAGGTCTGAATCTGGTATTCAAAGTTTACATAGAATTCCCTTAGGTCTGAATCTGGTACTCAAAGTTTGCAAACAGCTCTCCCATACCCTCTTTAACAACCTCCAACTATCACTTCAGTTAAGAACAACGAACAAATACCAGAAAATCATCGAATCTGAGGAAACCGACGCCTGAACTCCAAATACAAAATGGTTGCAGACTATTCCCCACTTAATTGATAATTTTGCATGAAACACGACGAGCTCACTGAATCTAAATCCTGGGCTCCTTCTCCCTCCCAAGGATCCTCTTCTAACTCCTTCTGGGAGAAGTATATCATCCCGGAGACCCAGGGACAAGTTTCTCTGATTTTTCTTCCTTTATGGCCGAGGGAGGCTTTGTCCTCCGTTTTTTCACTTTTTACTTTTTATTTTTTCTGCTTAAGTCTGATATCACGCTTCCTCGTGATTTACGAGACTAGATATTGCGAGAGCCGGTCGTAAAAAGAAGGGAAGACGGAACAGCGGGAAAATGAGGAAAGTGCGAACATTTTTTGGAAGGCAAATGCAAGCGGTTCGTGAAATGGAGCATTAGATAGACAGACTGGTATGGCTCGAGGACGAAACGGGAGAAGACAGATAACGGAAGGTGAGCGAACGACACAAAGAGAGAGAGAGAGAGAGAGAGAGAGAGAGAGAGAGAGAGAGAGAGAGAGAGGTTGGTGGGAGAGAGAGAACGAGGAAGAACAAGCTGATATAGATAAAAAGCATCTCCAACGAACGAAATGAAGGAAAATGAAACGAAGTCGGACTTGAAGAGAGAGAGAGGAAAAAAAAGAGGCAAAACATTTCGCAAAAGATTATTTTTCTTGCTTCGTGATAGATGTTGTAGCGACAACGGTAACTGTTCTATAAAGAAGTTTCAGTTTTTTTATTCTCTCTTTTTATTTTATAATATTTCTTGCCAGTTTTATCTTAGGTGAATCACTTTTTTCCATCATAATTTTCATAAATAAGCCAATAAAATTTACAGCTGCAGTTTCGTACGCGATACATATATTTACTAACACATTAATCCTGCCTTCACATATGAACGTTTAAATGTATGTTGGCAATTGAGTCAGCCAAGTATATATGTATATTTATGATCTACTTGAGGAAAAAATTTAATTGGTGCCTATTTTTTCTTTCACCTTTGATTTACGTAGATGTCGTAGAAGCACAGTTTTTAATTTATTTGATTTGACTTCTGTATCTCTGTCTGTTTGTCTGTTTGGGTCAAAACTTGTAACTCAATCTCCAACCTGATTCCTTCATCCGATGGACTTGAAATTGTTCATAGTTACTCAATTCCAGTGACAATACAAACTTCCATGATCAGTAGTATAGAGATGTGCCATAGATTCTTTGCAGCGTCCCTTCGGCCCCTAGCCGCAACCCCTTTCGTTCCTTTTACTGTACTTCCTTTCATTAGATCTTTCTTCCATCTAACTTTCTAACCTCTCCTGACAAGTGATTCATAGTGCAATGGCTTTGTGGTTTTCCTCCTGTTACACCTTTCAATTTCCGTTTCAGCGCTGAATGACCTCTTAGGCCCCAGAGCTTAGCCTTGGAGCTAAATTCTATATTCAATTCAAGTAAATACGTGACAGAAAGAGCCTCTGTATTTCTGGTGAATTATTTTCCTCAAATCTCGTCTCATCTCATCTCCAGCCTCATCTTTCATAGACCTCTTTCAAGTAAGTTTGGGTCTTTTCATTTTTCCGGTGCCCATTGAGGGGGCCCCGTTTGCGGGGGTGCCGGAAGTTGGGGAAGACCCAGCTGACACTATTACGTACTATTCTCCCATGGGTTTGCGAAAGGCTCGTCCAAGCCATTGGTATGTCCTTTACATCGTGATGTCATCGACATAGAGACCTCCCATGGATTCCCTTATGGTACCATTATTAAATCTATCCTATCATCTGACTTCTTAAAGCTTTATACTCGGTTGCATTGTCATACCAAGCTTCATGTTTGTAACAGGGCATTTTTGTATTACAATTGTATATATATCACATATATACAAAAATTTTTTTACAGTGGGGGGAAGGCATTTTTATAATTACGGATAATAAGTATTATGTATATATGTAAGGGGTGAGCATCATCACGAAATTCTATGGTCACTTGTCCTTATTTCAGCACGCGAGGACTCCCGAACACCACTACAAAGCTAAAAGCAATCCTGAAGTGAGGTTTCCTAGTCTCAAGGGGTTAGGCTACAAGCACCACTACATAGACGTAACTCCTTGGTGGAATTCTTGGTCACCTGCCTTGTACTTTGATGTTACAGCATTCCAGTCATTCCTGACTCAGTTGAACCACTTCAAGGTTACAATCTCTGCTAGATGTACTTCCCACAACACCTGAGAAATAGTCTTTATTGGTGCTGGCAACAGTAGATGATTCAGACAGTTGTGCTAAAGGATCAAATCAATTATTTGAAGACATTCTCGTAAACCCTTTCGGAGAAGGTCATTGCATCTTCTTATGTTTTTGTATCTCCACCCGAAGATTTTAGCTTTCACTTCTCCCTCTCCTCCAGTATCGAAGCCATCGACAGTTACCTTTATCGTTTAACTAATGAAAATCTAATTTTTTTTAAACGTGTATATTTGCTCCAGCAAACATACAAGAGGCAGGGAGCAAAATTCTTTTCAGATTCTCGCTTAATACGTAGTTGTATATAAGAAAAGATATCTAGTACTAGAGATGTATCGGATGTCCTGAGAAAATAGGGATTTTGCGGCTGCAGATGCCCCCGGGGGGGGGTGGAATAACCCAATACATCTCTACTACATACTGTCACTCGTTTATTTCAAAGAATATTTTCAAAATTGAACATGAAGTCTGTCTCTCTTTCTCTGTTGCACTGGCCTTTTTGATGCAGTGATGAACAATATTGGGATACTTTTAACTTCTTTATATCTAGCTTTTCCGTGACATCTCTCCTCTTGCTGTGTAATTATGTAACATTAGTAATATTCGAGGTTACTGTTAAATTTTTGAGGTTAGCCTTTCAACTTTGCTACTGCTAATTCATATTTGGTCTCAAGTGTTGGAGGCCATTCTCTTCATGGACGCTGAACTCCATACCGTCCATCCTCAGACGAATATGCAGCAGAATTTTCTAAACCTGCAATTGATCAGGAAGCCGAAGAGAAGAGATTCCAGAGTTTTTCCTGTACCACTGAAGCCACTGAGAGTATCTAGACCGGTCTTTGCGACCTTCATTGATAAGACTACCTGGCCTTGTGTTTCGTCCCTCGTAGCCTCCTCTTTCCCTTTATGAAGCTTTCATTCAGTCTACTAAACCCGGGATGGCGGCAAATTCCCGAATTGTAACCAAGTACCAGACGTTCCCAGAAAAAAAAAAGCAGAACGCCATATCTTACAAACTAACTACAGAATCTTCTTGAAAATAATCTCATTATGTTTCCCACACCCAAATTACTGAGAAGGAAATCCTGTGAACTAACCTAACCTAACCTAACCCAACCTAACCTAACCTAATCTAGGACCATGGCCAAAAAAAATCAGGCTAGTGAAATACTAGTTTGCATCTCGGGAATTTCCAGCTGGGTCTCATATGAATCATTTATACCTAGTACCTGGGAATACTTTTCTTGGTGCCTTGGTCAGGATGTTGGCTTTATATACTAGTTTAGTTCCACAGCTACAAATTGTACCTGACATCATCATTAATCAATTCTTGATTATGATGGTATTTCTATTTTACCTGCAAAGTGAAATACCCACATGTCCTCAGCATGGTCATTACTGAACTCTGGTGTTTTGATTGGCTCTCCAATGTTTAACCTTCCTTTACCTTTCTCTAGTAACAATATCGCCGTCGTAAGCATCAGAAATATTTCTTTGTGCCAGCAGCGACTTTCTTCACTTTCAAACATACTACATCAGACACCTACTTTTTACTTCATTTTCCTGTACCTGTAATTTTACCTAAACTTCCCCCTCTCACTTCTTCATAGTTTCATTCGCACGTTTTACCAGAGAAGCTATGAAAGTGTGCTCGTAGCTACAGTGCCGATACAAGTATAGTTCTTGGACTCATATTCCTGTCCTCGGTTCACGAAAGATACTCATCTTGAATGAGGACACAACAATAGAGCTCATTACTTCTTCAGCCACTGCATTCAAGGATTGCAGAGTGATTGCAAAAGACTTCGATTCCCGAGTTCTCCCTCAGAAATGTTTTTCGGGTAAACCGAAATCCAACCAGCTACTCTAATCATTAATTGATTTATTGCAGTGTTCAATTCTTATGGTAGTTTACCTTATACCTATGGAGTTTACAGTAGCTTCAGTGTCAAGTTGAAATTATTTCATGATTGAATCTGGTATTCAAAGTTTGCATAGAATTCCCTTAGGTCTGAATCTGGTATTCTGAGTTTCCATAGAATTTTCTTTGTCTGAATCTGGTATTCTGAGTTTGCATAGAATTCCCTTAGGTCTAAATCTGGTATTCAAAGTTTACATAGAATTCCCTTAATCTGAATCTGGTATTCAAAGTTTCCATAGAATTTTCTTGTCTGAATCTGGTATTCAAAGTGTGCATAGAATTCCTTTAGGTCTGAATCTGGCACTCAAAGTTTGCAAACAACTTTCCCACATACCCTCTTTAACAACCTACAAGTATCACTTCAGTTAAGAACAACGAACAAATCCCAGAAAATCATAGAATCTGAGGAAACCGACGCCTGAACTCCAAATACAAAATGGTTGCAGACTATTCCCCACTTAATTGATAATTTTGCATGAAACACGACGAGCTCACTGAATCTAAATCCTGGGCTCCCCTCCCAAGGATCCTCTTCTAACTCCTTCTGGGAGAAGTATATCATCCCGGAGACCCAGGGACAAGTTTCCTCTGATTTTTCTTCCTTTATGGCCGAGGAGCTTTGTCTCTTTTTCTCTTTTTATTTTTTATTTTTTTCTGCTTAAGTCTGATATCACGCTTCCTCGTGATTTACGAGACTAGATATTGCGAGAGCCGGTCGTAAAAAGAAGGGAAGACGGAACAGCGGGAAAATGAGGAAAGTGCGAACATTTTTTGGAAGGCAAATGCAAGCGGTTCGTGAAATGGAGCATTAGATAGACAGACTGGTATGGCTCGAGGACGAAACGGGAGAAGACAGATAACGGAAGGTGAGCGAACGACACAGAGAGAGAGAGAGAGAGAGAGAGAGAGAGAGAGAGAGAGAGAGAGAGAGAGAGGTTGGTGGGAGAGAGAGTACGAGGAATAACAAGCTGCTATAGACGACGTAATGTCTACCTAAAGATAAAAACAATCTCCAACGAACGAAATGAAAGGAAAATGAAACGAAGTCGGGCTTGAAGAGAGAGAGAGAGAGGAAAAAGAGAGGCAAAACATTTCGCACAAAGATTATTTTCTTGCTTCGTGATAGATGTTGGGGGCGACACGGTAACTCTTCTATAAAGAAGTTTCAGTTTTTTTATTCTCTCTTTTTATATATATTTCTGCAGCTTATCTTTGGTGGCTTTTTTTCTCCCATTTTAATTTTTATAAGCCAATAAAGTTTTCAGCTGCAGTTTCGTACACGATACATTAACTTACACATTAATCCTGTCTTCACATATGAACGTTTAAATGTATGATTGTTGGCGATTGGGTCAGTCAAGTATATATATATATATATATATATATATATATATATATATATATATATATATATATATACACACATATATATATATATATATAATATAATATATATATATGTATATTATATATCTATATATATATATATATATATATATTATATATATATATTATATATAATAAAAGAGTATGGCCAGCAGAAACTTCAGCATTTTTTTTCTTTAAAACTTTTATTTTCATCCAAACGCCTACGTTTCGAGATACAAATCCCATCTTCAGGGCTAAAAACAAGGAAAACATTAAAATTCTATACATTAAATCAGACTAAAAATGGGGCACATAACAAATTATGCTATTTAAAAAAATATATAATATATATAGATTAATTAACAATATATCAGTGAAATTTGAATTTTATATAAAAGTAGACGATAACTAATTGAATAAGAGATCGACAGTAAAAGCAAAGCTACTAAGTACAATGACACTTCAAAATAAGTAAACAAACAAAATAAACACTTAAAAACACAAACCACACGTGAAACAACTAAGAAAATTACGTTATTACTAAAAACAGGAGAAAAAAAAAAACATTGAATCGTAACAGGCAAAAAATTTCTGTATATGATTACAAAAGGAGAAAAATTAAAGAAAAAAAAAATATATATATAAATAAAGGCGGACACAAAGCACAATAGCGAAACGAGAACTCACCGGTACAGAAGTATAGATAAGACTGAATTATTATTTATTTTTGACTAAAGGGGAGAAGACAAATACAAGGCGAGAAGGTAGAAGGGGCGAATGGTCTATTAAGTAATGTTCAGTGTACAGCAGTTGAATGGTTGTTGAGGGTTGGTGACAATTGTTTAATGAAGAGGGACTCGAGAATGGGTAATGACCGGTTTATCTATTGCTTGGGATAAGATTTTAAAATCATTGTACTGAATGTTATGTTTACATTTTATTGCATGGTTGCGTATTGCAGAAAATTCTTTCTTAGATAAAGTTATTCCTGTTCGGTGACTGACACCCCGATGGCAGTCGATGCGAACCTTCAACAGCCGACTCGAATTACCGACATAGGTTCCCACCCAAATTACATTTGGGACAAGTAAACAAATATACCGTTGAAGATCGCATCAACTGCGGTCAGGGTTGTCCTTGAACTTGAAAAAGACTTCTGATTTTTAAGAGGTTTCTTGAAGATTAAAATTAAATTTAACATATGGGTACATACGACGGGTGAGCTCTCGTTTTACAAGTTTATATGTTGAACAAAAAGGCAAGGATATATACAGTTCTTTTTTTAGGTACATTAAAAGTGGGTGCTTTCGGTTTAACAATGTCATTTTAAAACTCTCTCAAGATTTTCTCAAATAGGTGGGATGGATAGCAATTTCTGTTAAAATAGTTTTGCAAAAAAACTACTTCCTCGTGGAATTTGACCCAGTTTTGCATGACACATTGTAAGCTCTACACAATAAATTTCCGTCCTTGCATGCATTAAGTTTAAAAACCAACGGACAAAAGCTAAAGAAATTTGTTCCCAAACCAGTAAAACAAAAGTCTTCTTTCTAAAAACACCTGTTAGAAATTTATCATTACATCGTGAAATTGTTATATCTAAAAATGGCAGTTCGTTGTTCGATTCTATGTCCATAGTAAAATTAATGTTCGGATGAAATGAGTTAATGAAATTAAGGAACAAATGTGCATGATCTTTATCTTTAAAAAGTACAAACGTATCGTCTACATCTTTTATATAAAAAATGGGTTAAAAGAAGGAAGGACACTGTCAAGAAATAGTTTTTTCCTTTCCAAAGTGACACATAAAAATATTGGCAAGTGTGGGACCTAAGGAGAGCCCATTGCCACGCCATCAGTTTGTTTGTGTAAATTTTCCCGTTAAAAATGAAATAGTTATCCATCACAGCCAGTTCCAAAAGTTTCCTAAAAGAGTCAATATCAAAACCTTCAAAAACACTATCTTCAGTAGGGAATAAAGCACTAATTATTATATCTATGGTTTCGGTGAGAGGTACATTTCATTTTTAACGGGAAAATTTACAAACAAACTGATGGCATGGCAATGGGCTCTCCTTTAGGTCCCACATTTGCCAATATTTTTATGTGTCACTTGGAAAAACTATTTCTTGACCAGTGTCCTTCATCTTTTAAACCCATTTTTTATAAAAGATATGTAGACGATACGTTTGTACTTTTTAAAGATAAAGATCATGCACATTTGACTTCTACGTCTGTTTGTCTGTTTGGGTCAAAACTTATAACTCAGTTTCCAACCTGATCCCTTCATCCGATGGACTTAAAAATTTCTTTGGTTACTCAACCACTGTGACAATGCACACTTACATGATCAGTAGGTCAGCAGCGACCTCTGTTGACCCTACAGTGACCTCTCCCTGCATCTCAGGATTTTGTATGAAACTCTTCGGATTTTTCATACCTTCTTTGGCTCGACAGGATATCACGTTCAATTTTATTTAGTTACAATCATAAATCGGTTATAATCTCTGTCAAAACTAAAAAAGTATGAACTAGAAACATATAACAAATTAACTTTTAAAACAAGCTTTTATCAAAATACTCTAAAAAGTAAAAAATAATTTTTTTTAGACACCAGGATTTCTTACAATCCTGGTGTTTCTCTAAAAGACTTTTTACATTTCCCAGTTCATTTATATAAAAAAGAAAAGGGTGCATTAAATTTCTTTCTTATTCTTTCAACAGTTTTAATTAGAAAAGTTAACAATGTAATTCATATTTGGTCAAGGCAAGAAATGCGAAATCCGACATCCTGGCTTCCAGTGTTCCCACCGACACTGTCAACTTTGTACCACATGTGGCAGAAAGATGCCAGAAATTATAAAACCAAATGTTTCAGTTTGACCCAGTCGTTAGTCGTTCGTTGTGCCACTTTGCTTTAAGTGCTGCAACAGTACACTGACCTCTCTAGATTTACTTTTACGTGAAAACATCTCTTGATCATTTAAAATCCATGGATTACTTGACTGACAATGCTTTAGACCTACTCATGCAAAAACAGTGAACATTTAAGCAATATCTGCAAAGTTGCAGAATTGCATCGGGCCTAAATAAGGATTCTTTATGTTATCGGATTTTATGCTATTAGGTAGGGACCGATTCTGTAAAAGAAGGCTATTGAGATGGCTACTTATATGTCCGTCCGCACTTTTTCTTCCCGCCCTCAGATCTTAAAAAGTGCTTAGACTAGAGGGCTGCAAATTGGTACGTTGATCATCCACCTTCCATTCATCAAACTTACTAGTAGTGTTTACTTTATTTAAGGTTAGAGTTTTCATACGGCATTATACCGGACCACCGAAAGATAGATATAGTTTCGGTAGCCTTGATTAAAAGCCGAATAGGAAGCTCGAATCTTTTTACTATTTCCTTTCCAGTCTTCCTCTTGAACACCTTGGAGGAATGAGAGCAGAGCATCAACTTCTCTTGCGAGAGAGGAACTGAATGCGACGAGGAAGAGGAAGAGAAAGAGGAGGAGGAGGAGGAGGAGGACGGTAAATGGGAATGATAGAGGCGGGTAATTAGGTTTATCAAATTGAGTCCTACAACCGCCGTCTTTCAAACACAAATCAGCGGCAGATTCCCTCATGCACCGAACTCTCTCTCTCTCTCTCTCTCTCTCATGAATATGCAAATGGCGCGATGAGGCTAAAATGGTCCTGCTCGCCCGCCAAGGAAGAGACTTCCACGTTAAGAATAGCATTTCACGGAAATATGTGAAGAGAGGAACCGTTTAATGAAAAATAGTCGTGTTTGTATGAGTATGAAAAGACTATATATAGATTTTTATGCGTATGCATATATAAACATAAATCACCTTACAAGTATTCAGGAATGTAGATTTCGGATGAGGTGAGTCTCACATCGCAGGTGAAGCAACAACAAAAAAACGTAGTCGAAAGAGCGCAAAATATTGGTTGGAATCTTAAGCGCCTCAGTGGGATGATTGGTATTGTCTTGGCCTGCCACCTCGATGGCCACGAGTTCGATTCACGGGCATTCCACTGAGGGGGTTAGAGATGTGTATTTCTGGTGATAGGAGTCCAATCGAGAAGTGTGATGAATTCCAGATTCACAAGGCAAAGCGATAGATAGATCCAGACCACTAGGGACAAATGGAACCGAGTACAAGAAGTCAACAGCAATATCAGAAGCAGCAGCAGCAAAAGCATAAAGTTAATTTCACTCAAAGGCACAATGCATGAAAATATACTGAGGAAATTGGGGTGTTTTTTTAGAAAACTGGCTGCACAGAATTTAGACGGTTTCTTCTTAAATTAGCCTTATAGCTTCCTGTAGTTAGTTCTTCAGTCTGAAAATTAATCGAGCAAAGGATGGGAAGAAGATGCTCAGTTTTGAAAATGTGAATTATTTATTAACGACATGTCTATATAAGTTATAACGTGGGACAGAGCACAAAGAACTCCATTTAAATTCAGGATCTTGGCTTTAACGCTGCTACGGGTAACATAAGCCTCGTCATATTAGCTGTTGACTCTGTCCGTAAGGGCTTTCAGCTGAGGATTTCAAAAAAAGAGAGGAAGAAAGGGAGAAGGCAATGCTCACCTACCATTCCCATCACCTGGCCTGTTTAATTTCCACCCAAAACACAAAAGAGTGAAATTCAGTCTGTTCAGCCTAACAAAACTGGTAACAAATAAGCTGGAGCACCTGAGCTTGTGATTATGTATTGCAATATTCTGGGCCTCAGCATAACATGGTTTCATCCAGGGCCCAGTGCTTTTACTAGCTGAGTGCTTCACAGACGTTAAATAAAGCATTATTCAAAGGATAGATTAGGGTGTAATGGTGCCTGGTATAAGTATTAGCAGCGCACGTCTGGTTCATCTCCAGCGTCGTTTTCTGTGAATAAGTGGCCGGTTGTTTTAATGATCATTGTTTCTAATTTTAAGAGGTTGCTAAATACAAATCAGGCTATTCTGACCACTTTCGTGAAACAATCACCACGGACTTGTTGTCTCACTGCCGGTGAGTAGTCAAGGTGCAAATCTCATCAGATACAGTTGCAATGGTACCAATCATGACTACAGGTACTTGCACCAGAGACAGATCTGGTTACTCTCCCCCTATGAAGTCATTCAGCGCTGAAAGGGAAACTAGAGTAAAAGGTCTGAAAGGTGTAACAGAAGGATGACTCAGTTGCACTAGGAAACAATTGTTGGTAGAGGTTGGAAATTAAGATGGAAGAAAGCCTATGAATGGAGTCAGTAAAAGGAATGAAAGGGGCTGCAGATAGGGCCCGAAGGGACACTGCAAAGAACCTTAAATAGTGCCTACAGTGCACTGACGGCACTTGCTCCCTATGGAGCTGTATCCTTGGCGAACGCTGCATTAGGTACGTGTTCCACTGGTTGGCAGTTAAAATTCCATTATGGAGGAAGTTAATGTTAGGAATAATTGTTTCCAAGCTAAAATAGCTACTTGTATTAATTCACATCACCTCATTCTTTGAGGAGAAGGACTGAATGTGTTGTGGGGCTGGTGGGAGTAAAATTATAAGTATGGTTGCGGTGGTACCCCCCAAGATTCCTTGCATTAGCACTTTTTCCCTGATTCTTCATCTACTCAGAATATACTCGTACAGTTTGTCTGGTCATTTACTTGTCAGTTCGCATCCACAATAAAGATGCTCCTTTGAGCAGCTATTTTTAGTTGAAACGGCCAGCTTACGTTACATATATTACCTCAGACCCATTAGGAATGAGGATTAAATAATATCACTTACTGCCAGTTGAGCAGGGAGAGGGCAAAACCATAGATATTTTCAGATTGTAAAACCATTCGGTCTGGCGTTCAACTGTAAGTTGGTTCAAATCCTAATAGGAGGCATGGTTAGCAGTCAGTTTCAGGCAAAATGACCCGAGTATTTTGAATTGGCTGTCCTAGTTCCTTTGGTACTATGCTCTCTAGTTCTGATATTTCATGGGGTAGGAGTTCAAATGCCCGTGGAGGGGGTTATTTTTTCTTTTATCTCATTCATCCTATTCGAATGGGTGGTATTTATAGTGTAGGGTTTCCTGTTGCATCCTGCCTCATTAAAAGTCCATCACTTTTCTCACTATGTGCGCTGTTTCTAGTAGAGCACTCTTCAGCATGAGTCCTGGAGCTACTTCAGCATCTCGTTTTTTCCGGCTCCTTTTCAGGGATCTTGGGATGATGCCTAGTGCTCCTGTATAGTACAAGTCTTTAGCATAATTGGATACTCATTACGGTAAACAGGAAAACAGACCAAAGAATAATAACAGAGGGGCGAATGAATGTTCATATTAAATAATAAACAAAAGACGTCGTATTTCACTTCAATATGTATTATAGGCCATTATTGTGTATCTCCCTCATTTCTATTTCCTCAAGTCTGACAACATCCCAGAATGGTTTTTTCTATTACAAAATAAACTGAATTTTTATGAAGGGACTGGTACCTTCACTAAACAGCCATACCACCTCAGTACCCTCTTATATAGCATAAAGCCAAGTCACTTTGATCTTTCCTTCTTTTTGACTTTACCACCGTCCTGATACAGACTGGCAGCATATTTCCGAACTGTAACCAAGTACCGAGACCTTCCCTGAAAAGAGCGGGATGCCATATCTTAGAAATTAACCGTAGAATCTTCTTGAAAACAATCTCATTATGTTTCCCACACTCAAATTACTTTTGCCAATCATCTTTGAACTAACCTAACTTAACCTGATTTACTATGAGATTCAGGGCCTCTGTAACACGGTTTTTTCGCAATAACTTTTTATCTATGCATTTCATAAATATAACGCTTATTCAGAATACATATTATATCAACACATAAATTTTGAGTGTATTCTGCACTACGTAGGCTGAATAAATTTGGTACTTATAATGTAAAAGTGACCTTTTTTGAAGACGGGCCAACTTACTCAGAGAAAAGGTTTCGAACGCACTCGTTACGTAACTTATGACAGCATTTCTTCCCTCTTTCTCGATGGATGATTGGCTATACGTAACGAAGGCTAAACCTCTGGCAACAATGACATACAAATTTAAATACAAGCAAAGCAGTACACCTTTATGAACTCTGGAACCTCTCCACTGATAATTGTCATAATGAACAAACCAACAAAAAATGGTAATAAATACAAAAACACTTCGATTATTGGTCTAACTCCCAAAATAAGTTTCCAAAGAAATTACAGTCTACTTTATAGGTCACAATCAGATTGACAAGATGTAGGGAATAGTTGGTAATTATCAAAAACATAGTAGACAAGCTTGATTTGATAACTGCTATATCCAATGTCAAGCAATTTTTATTTATTGGCTATCTACCTATTTACTGAAAAAAAATAATAGCCGGTACGTATATTAGCTTTAAACCTTCACCAATAATTATCGTCAGAATGGTGACTTCATGAGGCTCCACCCACTTTCGCCTCGTTATAATTCAGGATAACACTGAAGGCTACCATGGGCATTGTTGGATTAGAAAATTTAACTTCTGGCTATAAACACTCATTTCTCGAGTAGTTGTAAGAAGTGCTAAATGATCCTCAAGGATCCCAGCAGTTGGCCTAAACGTTTAATTCATGTATATTACTGCTATACTGTTGCGGCACTACTGCTACAGTAGTATTACTACGATAGCACTGATACCCCACCCACATCTATGTATCGTTCCGCCATTCATAAAGTCTTTGGGTTTCAGAGCCGTTGGAATTTCTGTCTGGTGGATGGGCGGGGAAACATTTAGTCAAAAGGTGTTTGTTTACCTTGCTTACGTAATGAATGTTTTTCGACTCTTGGCTCGTAATCATTGGCCATGGCGTCGGCTAGATCATTTTTACTCTATAAAAATTAAAACTATCGGGTTTAGGTTGTTGATAATGCTGACAAAATTTGTGTGTGGTTGTAAAATATACATATGTCAACTTTCAGCTACATCCGATGCTTTGACAAGGAGCAAAGTCCAAAAAACCGTGTTACAGACACCCTGAATCTCATAGTAGGGGCATGGAAAAACCTAGGGATGGTACAATACTAGTATACATCTTGGGAATCTTAGCGTGAAGATGGGAATTTGTCTGGAAACATTGCTAGAGAATAAGGAAACCTGGTATAGTGTCTTGTCCTTCTATATATATATATATATATATATATATATATATATATATATATATATATATATATATATATTATATATATATAGTTGTGTGTGTGTGTGTGTGTGTGTGTGTGTGTGTGTGTGTGATAAACCGAAGGGGAATTTTTTAGGTAATAAGAAATTCGTCGGCTCATAGGCGCGACCCACGGAACAAAGAATTCAGGACGTACAGTGAAGCACTTTTACCCACAAGGCTATCACGAGAGGTATAAGTTAACGCCGCCTCTATCCTTCAAATCCCTGTCGCGCTCAGATATTCGTTGTTTTGAAGTCGGCATCAACTCACCTCGACCTTGATAACTATGTAGTGCTTTTATCGCACGTAGCCAAATATGTATATATATATATATATATATACATATATATATATATATATATATATATATATAATATATATATATATATATATATATATATATACTTTTACACACTGCATCCATTTCCCTCAGTATCATTAAACTCGCATTACAACAAATCCCAGTGTGTGTGTGTGTGTGTACCAGTCGTCTCTTACCTTAGATCGAATGGAACACACAAGTTGAAGAAAGAGCCACCAGCCACGTAAATCGGGAAAGGGAGCACAATCGCTGAATGAGGCAGCTTCGACTCTTTCTCATCGTCGTTAATAAAAATGAACACATTAGAGGTGAAAGATATTTCTACTCTTTTGTTTTAGGGACCTGACGTCTTCCTCTCGACAAACGGTCCTTAATGGATGCGTCTTTTGTGCGGAAATGAAGGGAAAAATGAAAGAGAGGAAAAAAAAGCCCCTCCGAGATATATGATTCCTAATCTTCGCCTTTTGTTTCCCCGCTAATGTCTGAACGGCGC
Organism: Macrobrachium nipponense; assembly: GCF_015104395.2. Lineage (NCBI taxonomy): Eukaryota > Metazoa > Arthropoda > Malacostraca > Decapoda > Palaemonidae > Macrobrachium > Macrobrachium nipponense. Next base: position 8,848,394 of record NC_061109.1, read on the forward strand.
TGGCTGGGTCTTGGATTCCTTATATACCGTTTCTTGAAGACTACCGGATTCTGAAAAAGGAATAAAAGGCTCCCCCGCCCCCCGGGAAAAAGATGTTTCTGAGTGATACTCGCCTTTTGAGGGTAAACGATTATCCTCGAGAAAAAGAAATAGAAAAAACGGACAACAAACGACCCAGAGGAGGGTATTGTCTAAGTCAACAAAACGTATTTGCATCGTGGATTTTTTTTTACTGTGACATAAAACGACCGACGTTTATTTCTGAAGATCATCTCAAGGAACCGGGAGACTTTTCTTCATTTTTTTTGCCTGTCCCAAACCACGACTCCTCTGTCTTGATTTGTGGGCGAGATAAAAGTGACTAAGGAAATCTGGTCAGAAGAACGAAAGAACGACACAGATTTGTTTTTTTCAGTCTATCTTTATTTACGATATTTTACTTTTAAAAGTTAAACATAGGTATCATTGTTTGGAACAGCTCAGTGATGCAAAGATGTAGCATGATGCATATCAATGCGACATGGAAGGTGGGGGGGGGGGGAGGGGGGGGGGGGGGGGGGGGGGGGGGGGGGGGGAGGTTGGCGTTGGGTGTTTATTCCACTCGATATCAATTAACTTTTCCTGCAGCTAAAAGTTCCTGGGAAAAAAATGATAAATTTATGTGAAGTGACAGATCTTAAACTAGCAGCAAAGCAAGGGAAGATGTAATTGCTCCACATAGCCCCTAGGAATAAAAAAAAAAGCCTTTTTTATATATTATTTTGTTTGGCAGCTTGTACTGTTTTTATGGCAATATAGTCGTAACTGGACGTTTATATAAACACACAGTCGTGTTTTCTGCCTTTGTTTTGCTTGAAAGAAAGGGTCCGCCACCCACCCACGAACAAATGACGCACTGACGAGACCATGAGAGGCAAAACAAGTGTACGAACAAAGCTCGTAAGCACTATACGATGAAATTGGAGGCCTCTTTATGTGTCTAGAAAAAATTATATTCCTCCGCCACTCGAGCTACTGACTTATGTCTGCAGATCTGTAGCCCTGATATGTGTATTTCCCTACCGAGATGTGAGATGGGTTTGTGGGTGAAGCGGCAGCAGGAAGGTTGGTATGCAATACTTAAAATACTGGCCATGAACAATAAATATGCTCTATTTTAGTTTTCTGTAACAGAATTCTATAGTGCCGGCTTTGTCTGTCCGTCCGCACTTTCCTGTCCGCCCTCAGATCCTAAAAGCTAGTGAGGCTAGAAGGCTGCAAATTGCTCTGTTGGTCATCCACCCTCCAATCATCAAACATACCAAATTGCAGCCCTCTAGCCTCAGTAGTTTTTATGTCATTTAAAGTTAAAGTTAGCTATATTCGTGCGTCTGGTAGCGCTATAGGGCAGGGCACCAACGGGCAGTGGCTGAAAGCTTCATGGGCCGCGGCTCATACAGCATTACTATAAGACATGCAGAAAACTCGATTGCGTCAAAGAAACTTCGGCGCATTTTAGACTTTTTTTTTTAATTGTCACGACCAAGAGCAGGTGTTAGCTAGCATGTGAGCACAACCCAGAACCTGTATCACATTCCATAAGCCTAATCCTTTTAAAGCCGAAAAAGTCCTTCTGCGTAACCGAGGTAAATCTGGGATTAGTGAATGGCTGGAAGTTAGCATCGGACTCAAACTCCGTCGCCAAACTTAACCGTAAATTTTCCTTATTAGTTACAAATCAATATTTCCCGTGATTTTGCTTCTGTTGTCGGTTTAAACTTCGGTGATTTATTGCTGTCTTACAGCTCACTCGTCGTTTTAGGTAGGGTTTGGTGAAGAAGATGACAAAAAGTATCTTATATTAGATTTCAGCTCATTTGTATAATATACTTATTTTATATTATATATATATACATAGTTATGAGACATTTCATTTTCCTTTACGTATATATATATATATATATATATATAATATATATATATATATATATATATATATATATATATATATATATATATATATATATATATTTATATATATATATATATATATATATATATATATATATATATATATATATATATATATATATATATATATATATATTATATATATATATATATATATATATATATATATATATATATATATATATATATATATATATATATATATATATATATAAATTATATATATATATATATATATATATATATATATATATATTATATTATAGATATATATTTATACATATATATATATATATATATATATATATATACATTGTTATGAGACAACATTTCATTTTCCTTTACATTTTTCTTCCCAAAGTCAAAGCACTGGGAGAAATTACGCAAGTCGTGACCACTCTGTTCTATTTATAGCAATCCACGAACATGGTTCTACCATTACTTATGGCCTTCATCAAGTTATTACTGGTTTAGTTTGGTCAAGGTGGTTTATACCAGGCCTAAGATGGCATGCAAGGGTGGTAATGCTTGGAAGAGGGTGGACCCTAATTAGGCTACTCCCAGGAGCCAAAGACGGGTGATATTAGTTGACTAGGGTTGGGTGGCTGGTCCACTTGCCCCCCAGCGAGGCATAGGTGAGGTAAGGTTGCTCAAGAGGATTTGAGACCTGATGTGGACCTCTGGACTCTGGCCACCAAAATCAAGAAGACTTAACATTGGTTCATAGAGGATGGTACTGCCTTACGAAAAGAAAATTTGTTAAAAGATTATCAACACAGGCAGATAATGAGATCTACCCGGTCATTACCGTTAAGTAACACCAAGTAGGTTGCATTGTGCATTGCCTTGAAAGCAGATGCTGATTGGCTCCAAGTGTTCCCAGTCTTGGTTTGTTCTTCCCAAGGGCATCTGAGGAGCTAGTACCAAGGGTTCATCAGGCTCTGTCATGGGCCGTGATTCTAGCAGGATGTCATTGAAGGTTCTATGATATATTCTCCTAGCCTAGACAATGCCGGAAGGGATAATGTAGTCCATTGATACCTGTGTATTTAATGAAGGTTTTAGCAGAGCATGGATCGGCATCCTCCATAATTATTTTATGGATCAAGGAGTGCTCTTTTTCATGAACATCTGCAAAATTCCTGTGTAAGTTCCACTTTTACCGAGACCATCGCAACTTGTATAGAGGTCCAAGCATGTCTTCCTGATCATTTAGTTTTATGTACTGCACTGGTATCAGTTCCTTGAGTACGATAGGGGCGGTACTGTTCCTCCTCATATGGGCCGCTGTCTTTAGTTTCACACAGTTAGCGGTGACTCTATGAAAGTAGTCTGTGCCATACCTTTAGCCCATCTCCGATCAATTTTTCTGAAGATAGATTTTCATTTTCTTTACTGCTTCGTGTAATGGCTCTGACACTCTTCAATTTCTATACTTATAACGTCTTCCGTGATATTTCTAGGGTATCTGTTGTTCCTCATCACTAATCCCATGCATTCTACTTTGGCTGGAGTGCTCTTTTGGAAACTTTTGACAGATGGACCTCGTGTCAATGGGACTCTTGGTATTCCCTGTATTAATGCACAAATGGCTGAGGCAGAAACAATTTTGGAAACTACAAAATAGCCCTTTAATATCCAGCGCCCTAGTGGACGAGTGGGTTGCGTACTCGCCTATCTATCTGGTAGCCCGAGTTCGCTTCCCGCTGCTGCCAGTTAGGAACCAGAGGGATTTATTTCTGGTGATTAAAAAAATCCTTTCTAGATATAATGTGGTTTGGATCCCACGATAAGCTGTTGGTCCAATCGCTAAGTAACCAATTGCTTCCTAGCCACGTGAATAAAAATCTTATCCTTCGGGCCAGCCCTAGGAGAGCTGTTAATCAGCTCAGTGGTCTGGTTAAACTAAGATATACTTTTTGTATATCTTGGGAATAACTGACACCCAAGGGAATTTACGTAATTATGTCAGATTCATTTGCACATGTCAGGACTAGAACTTATGTCGTTTGTATTACGTGCACAGGAACCAGAGACTTATCTATTCGGCCATCAAAGGAAATAGAGGTTTCTTTCAATTCTGATGTAGTACATATTTCTGTCGAGTTCAGGTTCCGTATTTAGAATCGAAATCAGCCCATCAAGTAGGACAGCAGGTTGTTGAGTTTAAGTTTATGATAGTAATATTTTTGTTGTGCACACGTAACTCTGTATGCTCCTAGATATTGAAGACTTATTTGAAAGTTCTATTTCCTCCGTATTAAATCAAATCATGTGGGTTTGAATCCTGGCCACTGACATGCACTTGACGTCATTCTCTTCAGGCTTGTGTTATGGCTATAGTACTATGAATTCAATACATATACTGGTATTTGTGGCACTTGTGTATGTTGAGTTTATACATAGCTAGTCTCTCTCTCTCTCTCTCTCTCTCTCTCTCTCTCATTCCAGAAGGACCTGAAGTGAAATCCTTTTTCCTAACACAGAGAAGGGCGATTTCTTTTTTTATGACGAAAAACTGACAGTCAGAAGAGACGTTTTTTTGACTGCATGGCACCTCCATCTCCCGGCGAGTAAAATGCGAGGAAACTAGTTAGCTTTTGGGGGGAGAGACCAAAGCCAGCTGAAAGTGGTTGGGAGGGTTTTTCTCTCTCTCAGATATTAGGTTATTACCGCTATCTGCGTTTTGGGTCTACGGACGGATACCTTCGTACAAATATACAGGTTAAATGTTTGCCTACTGCTATTTTTGCTGTGGGTATTTTTCATATTGTTATTATTATTGTTATGAAGAGATCTTTCGTTTTTCTTTCCAAATATGCAATATGGAATTTTTTATGCTACACTTTTTTTCATCTCTTGTTGAAATTTTACATTGAGATACCATTGCCATACCATATAGGCCCGTATGGTACCTCCCGTTTTTTATCGCTTATTAAAATTTAACAGGGAGATACCATACCATACCATATAGGCTCATATGGTATCTCCTGTTTCTCATCTCTTATTGAAATTTAACAGAAAGATACCATGCCGTACAATACCATACCATACCATATAGGTTTATATGGCATCTCCCATTTCTCATCTCTTATTGAACCATATGAGCCTATATCGTTTATTGAAAATGACTTGAGACATGCCAGTTTTCAAGAACACACGGAGTTTCCATAATGGGGGAAAACGGCTGAATATCAACAATTCAAACAGAAAATACGTGGGGTATTTCAATTCTGTATCGATTTTCCAGTAATAGTTTTAAACGCCTCTGTACTCCACAACAAATGTGCGGACCTCAAATATGTCAGCTGTAAAGTGAAAACGGAAATTATATATTCTGAAAAAAGGTTATTTTGACCGATATTATTATTATTATTATTATTATTATTATTATTATTATTATTATTATTATTATTATTATTATTAAACACCAACCAGAAAACTACTCACGTGTATGTCAGGCAAGAACTTTAGATGAGTTTATTTTGAATCAGCGCCATTCTAATTCGATATTTCTGACAACGATTTCACTTCAAATAGAAATAGATAATGGAAGGAAAAAAGTAATTATTTTATAAATATATATATATATATATATATATATATATATATATATATATATATATATATATATACATGATATATATATACATATAATATATATATATATATATATATATATATATATATATATATATATATATATATACGTATATACAAGGTCCTTAGGAGCAGAAAACTTAGCAGTTAGCTATAAGAGGCAGATCAGTCACTTGGCTGCCCAAATATCAAGATTTTGAAATCAAAGCGCTAAAATTGTTCACGGAATTAATATATCAGTCTAATGTGAATGCTATTCTTTCAGGAATCGTTGTATGACAAAATTAAGATTTTTCCCTTACTCGGCGAGTAAGCCTACAAATTAGTTTTGTTTTTGTTGTTGTTGTTATTGTTGTTGCTAGGGGGTAGGAGAGCCTAAAAGGTCCTGGAAAATGTTGTATGCATTGAGTTAAAGATCGGGAATTTCAGGATAGTGTTTATGATTTATTCATTAGAATGAAAAAGTAAAAAAATTAATAATGTGTATGTTAAACAGTACAGAACAATCATTTCTAATATGATACAGCGTATTCATTTCAATTATCGTTGGCGAAACAATGCTCTATTTGACCGCAGAATTTAGCCCGTGCCGCGAGTAAGCTGGAGGTCGGATCACGCCTTG
>NC_061109.1:8855065-8872565 GCF_015104395.2 Macrobrachium nipponense
GGCCAATGCATGACGACATTAATCTAACGAACTCAACTCCAGAAGATTATCTCATTGACGACGTGTGTACGACAGATTATCTAGTATTCTCTTGTTCAATACCCTTAAAGCCTACGTATATCATAGCCTCAGTAGCGCTTCTCCATTGTTGGATTAATTGTCGTATCCACATAATTATTTAAAAATGTTCATATTTCACATTTTAACTAGAATGTTCGATTTATTGTCCATTTTCATTCTTTCAAAGCTTCAAATTATCATTAAAATTCTTATATTTCACATTTTAACAAGAATATTGATTTATTGTCATTTTCAGTCTTTCAAAGCTTCAAATTGTTATTTAGAATATGTTAAGTGAATCTCAGGTTTTTTTGCCTCGTTCGAAAAAAAATACGAAAACCTCTGGAATAATCAGTGCAACAACTGTAAACTGAGCCTTCTGATTATCCCATAAGTCACTAGTGTTTACCTTCGTAGAACTGACTTGGTTTGCCAGAGTAAACGTTGTAGGGGAACGTTGTCCTTATGAAATATAGCTGGAGGAGAGAATTAGAGATGATAACCGGCAGAGAGGCTCATTCGAAGAAACTGAGATATATATATATATATATATATATATATATATATAGATATATATATATATATATATATATATATCTATATATATAGATATATATATCTATATATATATAGATATATATAGATATATATATATATATATATATATATATATATATCTATATATATCTATATATTATATAGATATATATATCTATATATATAGAGATATATATATATATATATATATTATATATATATATATATATATATATATATATCTATATCTATATATACAGATATATCTATATATATAGATATATATATATATATAGATATATATATATATATATATATATATATATATATATATATATATTTTTTTTTTTTTTATATACATATATATATATCATACATATATATATATATATATATATATATATATATATATATGTATATATATATATATATATACTGTGTGTGTGTGTGTAGATAGTAGATAGATATATATTACATATATATATATATATATATATATATATATATATATATATATATGATATTTATTTATATATATTACTATAAATATATATATATATATATATATATATATATATATATATATATATATATATATATATATATCTATATCTATATATATATATATATATATATATACATATATATATATATATATCTATATATTGTATAACTATACTCTCTAGATATACCTCTATATATATATATATATATATATATATATATATATCTAATACATATATAATATCATATATATATCAGATATATCTATATCTCTATATATATATATATATATATATATATCTATCTCATCTATATATGTGTGTGTGTGTGTGTGTTTATATATATATATATTATATATATATATATATATATATATATATATCTATATATATATATCATATATCTATAACTATATATATATATATATCTATATATATATATATATATATATATTTGTGTGTGTGCGTATGTGTGTACGTTTGTGGTCTGAATGTAATCACTTAAGCCTTCCTTTCTAAAAACCTCAAAATATTTATACATATGATCACAAAGATGAATTAAAATAAATAAGTATGAGTAAAATGAGATATAGTAAGCATGAAAAGAACCCTAAATAAATAGGCCACAACTTCTTATTAAAGAATATAATTAATGTTTTCTTCAATAAAATAACATTATTTTTCTCAAATTTTCCTTTGATCGCGTGAAGCGACCCTTGATAAATAATTCTCGATCTTCTTCACGGAATTCAACACCGTGACACAAACGGGCTCTGCAGACTCTTCAATGTCCTCAACAATGCCGTGCCACCAAAGGGCCTCCACATCCTAGGATCTTCAGCGTCTTCAACCACACCGTGCCACCAAAGGGCTCCGCAGAGGCTTCAGTGCCTTCAAACAACCCGTGTCATCTGTGCCGTCGATTCCACAAAATCTTCAACGTATTACAAGCGCACATCTTCACGGCCTCGGCTCCACGGAATCCTGAAGTCTTCAAGAAGCTACTGTCCGTTTTGAAAACAAGGGTATCTCCACCTGCTAGCAAAGGGCAAACATAAAGATGGCTAATATGTTAACTTTATTGTTGAACTTTGTTTTATTGGCCCTGTTCGTTTACAGGATTTTTATTCTTCATAATAACCTATTGTCGACGTGTAGCGAGTACCTCCGTGGAATTCTACTCAACCACCACCTCCAGCACCACCGGATACGAAATATCTTCCGAGGAATTCCAGTTATTCGATGGTTTATAGCTCCAGTTCCAGAAATGGAGTTGGGATTTGGCTTAGACGATGTCCACGGAAATCTACCAATCGTCGCCTTTGGAAAACACTACTGGAACACTTGGAGAGAAAACCTCCATCTTCGAAACGTTGCCGATACTACCTTGGGACGAGATGACTTAAGCCTCTTGAACGACATTCGGTCCTGGGAATGGACTGCCGGTCTCGTGACAGTGGCTGTATTAGCAGGAACAATTTTGACCCTTGGGACGACCTTTTTGGTTGAATCAAGAACTAAAGAAACTTCACACGACAGCGGTAGTAGTCCAGATGATTTCCCAGATATGAGAAATTTAGAGGAAATACAAAGTTTAATATCTGAGGAATCAAGCTGCTCTGAAGATGAGGAGGAAGAAGAAGCCTCTGTTCTTGAAGACCAATTAAAACTTATTCCCCAGCCTGAAATTGTAATGGACTCCCCGGAAGACATACACGAAAAAATCACTACCCTCGCCGAGGATTTAAACGGTTCCAGCGAGGAAAGTGTCATTTCAGGAGACGTCTGCGAAACCATAACTTCTCCTAACGGGAAGTTAATCCATTGCAGCGATGACATTGTTACTCCGGCAGTTTTAGAGGAATTGCAAAATATCGCCTGCACTCTTTTTGAGGATTTCTTAGCGACCGACTTTCTTGAAAGTGATTTCACCGAACCAGAAAGTCCAACTGAAAAAACAATGAATCAACCTGAAGAGGAGTCCAGAGGCTGCAGAACAGACGCCCCTATTCTACCAGAGCCAGAAAGCATCGTTTTCGAGGCAGCCACTGCACCTGAGACGGCACCAGAAATGGACAAAAGCAGTAGCCTCGGTAAAGAGGGGTCCGATGCGTGCAGCCAAACGGATGCTATTTTAGAAGATTCAGGTTTTGACAGTTTCGATTCAGAGGCTGAGTTGGAAGGCAAAAATGTAGGTTCTCCAGTGACCTTTGAACCCTTCCTACCAGAGGATCTGAACGGAAATGATTTGAAAAATATTACACTGAATCTGGTTGAATGGATGGATGACAACAACAGCTTCCAAGAAAGTCTTTCCGACATAAACGAGCGCTGGGAAAGTGAAGTGCAAACAGACATTAAACCTCGCTCGCGTGGCCGTCGCCGTGTTGCATTTGGGAAGACAACAGTGCACACACTGCAGGATACAGCGGCGCACAGACAATGCCGGAGCGGACCCTGGATGAAGCTTGCTCAGAAGAGAATGGAATTTGAATTAAGAATCGCAGGACTAGAACCTATTCTATCACGCGTCCTGGATGCAGGCCATAGGGATAGAATGTTCACAAAGATCTGTAGTATTCATTCTGCAGATCTATCGAATGAGAGCAAAATTCAAGAGGACGACACCGTTGTAGATCAGGCAGATCAACCTACTTTCGAGCTCAGTGAAAGTAGTGAGGGTCGAGATTCTGATCTCGGTTTAGAAATTGTCCTAAGACCAGGGAATTCGATGAACGCCGGCACCACAAATGACCATAAAAACCAGTTGGATGAAAAGCCTGTTGAATCCCCACGCCGTGACCTGGATGAAATAAACAGGCAATGGACAGAGGATGTCGAAAGAAATGTCAAACGAGGAGCAGGTCGGCGCATTACCTTTGGACAAGGAGCTGAAAAAAACCTGCTGGATGACAAGCCTGCTGAATCCAGCCGTTGCGACTCGAAAGAAAACAATAAGCAGTCAGAAGCGGCAGTTAAAAAACCCACCAAAGCAGGCAAACGTAGACGCACTAAATATAGGCCATTGCGATTTGATGATACAAATGAAAACTCATCAAATTCAGTTTCCGACAGCGTCAGGGAGCGTCACAATACTGGAAACGACGATGAATTCGACTGGGATCATGCAGAAGAAGGCGAATTTGTTTGTTATGGAAGGGACTTTAAAGTTGCCTCCCGAAGGAAGAGGGCCATGGACGCCAGCATTCTGACCGAAAATGTATGCGCCAGTCACGACACTGAAGGCGAGGAAGGCGCAGGAGCTGGCGGACATGGCCATGTTGGATTTGATGGGACAACAACGCACATAGCGCAGGAGTCAGACGACCAGCGAGAGGCTATGAACGATTTGCACAGAACATCACCGAAGGAGAGCCAGGATACTGAATTGTCGGGCTCAGATGATGTTCACGAGGAGGCCAATCATGAAGGTCGGAACGCTCCACCTACTTCCGAGGAGAGTAACAGCAAAATGACAGCAGATGAATCGCATTCAAATGAGTCATCTGCAGTAACACAGAACGTGAAAGCACCTGTTACTCACTCTGAACATATTGGCCAGACAGAAACGTGTACATCGGATGAGGAACCAAATTCTCCTTCAAGCGAAGAAATCAGACCCCAGGAGGAAAACGACGTCTTGAAGGAGAGAATCCGGCAAGTTATCGAAGATAAAAGCGAACTTGTGAAGGAGAATGACCTGATAACGCAAAGGTTAAGTCAAATTGCTTCAGAGAAAGAGCAAATTCTGAAGAGGAATGACTTTATTATTCGAAAAATAAGGCAGATTACTACTGAGGCAAACGGCCAGGAAGAAAAATGCCTTCAGTGACTGGCCTAATAACTGGACAAGATTCCTCTTCTAAATACTTCTCAACAGCTGCTCACACAGTCGGATATCTAGTTATTGTATCTAGATTATTTCATCATAACTGCTAGATCCCCCCATCTAGTAGTTCTGGTGGAATAGACTATAACTGATTCACTTAAGGTAGATTCTTGGATGAGCCTTATTCTTACGAGGCGTTTGTTTGGTGGCCGCTGATTGGCTGGTACAGGGAAGTAGGCAGCTCCCCAGCCAATCAGCGGCCGCCAAACTAACGTCTCGTAGGCATAGGGCTCATCCAAGAATCTACCTTAAGTGACCAGTTTATAGGTACCTGACTATGCTGAGGGAAGAAGCATAGCTTCTTCTAGTATGCAGTGCCTTTTTATGGAGATTTCTCTAGTACAAGAGTTTCTTCAGAAGGGCCAAGGTCGGATATCTAGATTATTTCATCAAGACTACTAGATCCCCCCATCTAGTAGTTCTGGTGGAATAGTCTAGGTACCCGACTATGCTGAGGGAAGAAGCATAGCTTCTTCTAGTTATGCGTGCCTTTTTATGGAGATTTCTCTTGTCCAAGCGTTTTTTTGTTTTTAAAAAGGGCCAAGGTCGATATCTAGATGTAGTATCTAGATTACTCCAAATGGACTGCAAGATACCCACCATCTAGTAGTTCTGGTGGAATAGTCTAGGTACCCGACTATGCAGAGCAAAGAGGCATAGCTTTTTCTAGTATGCAGTGCCTTTTGATGGAGATTTCTCTTGTACAAGTATTTCTTCAGAGGGGCCAAGGTCGGGTATCTAGATCTAGTATCTAGATTATTCCAAGAAGACTGCTAGATACCCATCATATAGTAGTTTCTGTGGATAGTCTAGGTTTGCAGAGCCTTGTCATGAAGATTTCTCTTATACAAGAGTTTCTTCAGAAGGGCCAAGGTCGGATATATAGATCTAATTCCTAGATTATTCCGACAGGACTGCTAGATACCCACCATTTAGTAGTTCAGGTGGAGTGGTATAGGTACCTGACTATGAAGAGCGAAGAAGCATAGCTTTGTCTAGTATGCAGTGCCTTTTTATGGAGATTTCTCTTGTACAAGAGTTTCTTCAGAAGGGCAAGGTCGGATATCTAGATTATTTCATCAAGACTGCTAGATTCCCCCCATCTAGTAGTTCTTGAGGAATTGTCTAGGTGCCTGACGATGCAGAGCGAAGAAGCATAGCTTTTTCTAGTATGCAGAGCCTTTTTATGGAGATTTCTTTTGTACAAGAGTTTCTTCAGAAGGGCCAAGGTCGGACATCTAGATCTAGTATTTAGATTATTCCAACAGGACTGCTAGATACCCACCATCTAGTAGTTCTGGTGGAGTAGTCTAGGTACCCGACTATGCAGAGGGAAGAAGCATAGTTTCTTCTAGTATGCAGAGCCTTTTAATAGAGATTTCTCTTGTACAACAGTTTCTTCAGAATGGGCAAGGTTGGATATCTAGATCTACTATTTAGATTATTCCAACAGGACTGCTAGATACCCATCGTCTAGTAGTTTTCTGGTGGAGTAGTCAGGTACCCGACTATGCAGAGCGAAGAAGCATAGCTTTGTCTAGTATGCAGTGCCTTTTTATGGAGATTTCTCTTTGACAAGAGTTTTTTCAGAAGGGCCAAGGTCGGATATCTAGATCTAGTATCTAGATTATTCCAACAGGACTGCTAGATACCCATCGTCTAGTAGTTCTGGTGGAGTAGTCTAGGTACCCGACTATGCAGAGCGAAGAAGCATAGCTTTGTCTAGTATGTAGAGCCTTTTTATGGAGGTTTCTATTGTACAAGAGTTTCTTCAGAAGGGCAAGGTCGGATGTCTAGATTATTTCATCAAGACTGCTAGATCCCCATATCTAGTAGTTCTGGTGGAATTGTCTAGGTGCCTCACTATGCAGGGAAGAAGCATAGCTTCTTCTAGTATGCAAAGCATTTTCATGGAGATTTCTCTTGTACAAGAATTTCTTCAGAATGGGCAAGGTCGGATATCTATATCTATTATTCAGATTATTCCAACGGAACTGCTAGATACCCACCATCTAGTAGTTCTGGTGGAGTAGTCTAGGTACCCGACTATGCAGAGCGAAGAAGTATAGCTTCTTCTAGCATGCAGTGCCTTTTTATGGAGATTTTTCTTGTACAAGAGTTTCTTAAGAATGGGCAAGGTCGGATATCTAGATCTACTATTTAGATTATTCCAACAGGACTGCTAGATACCCATCATCTAGTAGTTCTGGTGGAGTAGTCTAGGTACCCGACTATGCAGAGCGAAGAAGCATAGCTTTGTCTAGTATGCAGTGCCTTTTTATGGAGATTTCTCTTGTACAAGAGTTTCTTCAGAAGGGCCAATGTCGGATATCTAGATCTAGTATCTAGATTATGCCAACAGGACTGCTAGATACCCATCGTCTAGTAGTTCTGGTGGAGTAGTCTAGGTACCCGACTATGCAGAGCGAAGAAGCATAGCTTTGTCTAGTATGCAGTGCCTTTTTATGGAGATTTCTCTTGTACAAGAGTTTCTTCAGAAGGGCCAAGGTCGGATATCTAGATTATTTCATCAAGACTGCTAGATCCCCCCATCTAGTAGTTCTGGTGGAATTGTCTAGGTACCCGACTATGCAGAGCGAAGAAGCATAGCTTCTTCTAGTATGCAGTGCCTTTCTATGAAGATTTCTCTTGTCCAAGAGCTTCTTCATCTAGCCATCGCTATAAGCATCACCCAGCGCCATCTAACAAGCAATAATTGTAAATAACTTTTGTATATGTATGATCCATGATAGGTAAATTAAGTTAACTTGTACTCTGAATTTTCAGGCTAGAGCATTCTGTTTTACCCAACCAAAATGTACATTTTATTAATATTATATTTATTGTTAAGAGCTGTATATAAATATCAAAGTATTCATTCTTGAGTGTCTTTTTCCGTTGGTGTTGCATCATTTATCTGCAGTAAGCTGGTGAATAATAAGAAATTAAGAACAGAAGTGACAGTAAGAGGAGGGCCATTGAGGGTACAGTACGCATTCCTCAGAAGTTTGTTTTAAATATATATATATATATATATATATATATATATATATATATATATATATATATATATTATATATATATATATATATATATATATATATATATATATATATATATATATATTGTAAGGTAATTTGGTGTATACTTGTATACACAGGCATATATATTATAATTGATATTTATAATTATATATTCTATATTATATATAATATAATATAATATCTGTAATAATATATATATTCTATAAAATATAATATATATTATATATTAATATATATATATGCTGTGACTATTACATATACTCATTACGGATTTTCATTGCAACTGGCGACATCATCGCTCCGCGTCAGTCTTCACAACGCAGCACTACTGGTTAGTTTGGTCACCCACTGGTGATGGAAGTTCGGTTGCTTGTCCCCACTCTTTGCCCGATGCCACAAGAGACAGATATGGAGGTCATGGCATACAAAGGAAGGGGCAGAGCGCAGTAGAGGGTTTTACTCCGCAATCTGATAGATTTTTGGCAATGGCAACGCCCTAGATTGAGAGAAACATGTGGTGACTAAAGATTTAGTTTTCTGAGACCCCTGTGGCTTCTTATTGATTATGGTCAGCTCATCTCGTTTGCTGCATAATTATACAATTTATATATATTATATGTATATAAATATACATATGTGTGTGAAAACATTCTAACTGTCTATTTTCTTTATTTGGGGAAGGTCAACGATCACGAAAACCCAAACCACGTAGGTAAATTCAACGTGCTATCGTTTTTAATTAAGATCACTGACAGTAAATCAGCCATCTTCTTCGATCACCACTTGCTATTCACACACATTAAGAAAACGGCGTCTCCTCTAATTTGAATTTCGGTGGCTAATTTGAATGCCATACTGTAACTTTAAAATTTCATTATATCCAAAAAACAAAACCCGAAAGGCACCTCTCCAGAATACGAGCTTTCAGAAAGGCTTAAGTATCACGGCTGTATCTTTTATATCGCTCCACAGATTATTTAGGTCCCTCACCCACCCACCCACCCACCCGCTACCACATCCCCTGCACGTCAAAGAGCGATCTCTTGGATATTCGGAACGGTGCAACGGATTTCGATGAAATTTGGCACGTTTAGAGACCTTAGAAGGAAACCTCTAAAGCCAAAGTTTCATTTCATTCGGTTGAATATTTCCCGAATTATAAAGAGCCAAAGTCTGGGTTTTTGTGTACTACTCCGGTTGGCTGGGTTTTAGGCACTAACCACCAACTACCGAGGTGGTTGATGGTCGCTTTTCTATGTAGTGGAGCTTTTGTCATATCAAGAAGGGCTATGAACATAATAGCTTAAGATAAAGAGAGAGAGAGAGAGAGAGAGAGAGAGAGAGAGAGAGAGAGAGAGAGAGAGAGAGAGAGAGAGAGAGATGGGAAGAAGTAAGATATTTCATACAAGAAATAAAAGAAATAAATATCATGATTTCCAACTATTCAGATGAAAATAAACCTGGTTTTCGTAAGAGAGCCAAGCAATGAAATATTCCAGACATTTCTCACAGCCACCATTTTGGTGAGTCATTTTAGCATCTGTTAATGGTTGTCAGCATTTTTTTTATCTTGGCGGTGTTAGATCTTACTAAGGTGTTTTCTTCTTTTTTTTCAATTGGCTTTTCAAAAAATCATACGAAATTTTGTTCGTGGGAGGCGATCAAGAATGGCTGAAAATCTCTCACAGTTTTATGCCGATAAAGAGGATGAATTGTTTATAATAGTTCTGACGATGTTGTGGCTATTACTTAGATGAAAACTGCGCCGAACTTTCTTCCGCGCAATCGAGTTTTCTGTACAGGGCATAATCAAGGCCACCGAGACTAGATCTATCTTTAGTTGGTCTCGGTATAATGCTGTAAGAGGCGCGGCCCATGAAACTCTCAGCCGGCTGTGGTGGCCTATGTCGCTGCGTTGCCAGAAGTACGATTATGGATAACTTTAACCTTAAACACAATAAAAACTACCGAGGCTAGAGGGCTGAAATTGATATGTTTGATGATTGAAGGGTGGATGATGAAGACTCCAATTTGCAACCCTCTAGCCTCGGCAGTTCTTAAGAGCTGAGGGCGGATAGAAAAAGTGCTGACAGACAGACAGACAAAACCGGCACAATAGTTTGCTTTTCAGATACTAAAAGAGAACACAGTTCCAGAGTAAAGAGAAAGCCTTAATTACTCTGGGTTTTCCTTTGCAACGTTATTTAACGCTTTCAAGATTTAGTATATATTGCAAGGGATTCTTTGCCGACAGTTTTGAGCTGCAGTCTATTAGACTGATACTTGAAAAGCCAGTTCAGTGACTGTGTTGGACTTGAATACCGTAGCTCTCCAAAATTGTTTAATGTTACAGGTACATCTTAATTTTGTATTATATCTATAACGCTGACCAAGTTTAGGAGGATGATTTAGTTAGTAATGATGTGTTTTTATGCTAATATTTTATGTATCTGATGATTTTTATGTAAAATACTTTTAATGGATATTTAGATATAAATCTATGTGTATATTACTTTAATCAGCTGAGGTTTAAGTTTAAAGAAACATTTTATGTATATTTCAATTCAGTGCACATTTTAAGAATACCCACTGTAATATTGTGGAATAAAAGTATTATTATCATCATCATTATTATTATTATTATTATTATTATTATTATTATTATTATTATATTATTTTTATTATTATTAATATTATTATTATTATTATTATTTATTATTATTATTATTATTATTATTATTATTATTATTATTGCATTTCCTGTAGTGAGATTTGTTCTGTTACATGATTCTACATTGCCAAGAACTGTTGCTTATGACTCTAGTGTCAAGAACTGTGGCTCTAATTGTCTCTGATTTCCATAGCTAATTTGTATAATAAGTTTACTGTAGATTTTGCTTACTCTCACCAAATTCGTACCACTTTTTTTTTTTTTTTTTTTTTTTTGCAAGCCTTGACTGAATGTCTATGTTAAATTCTGATGCTATTATAATCTTTGCCTTCCAGAATCTCCTCAAGAGAAACATCCAGTATCCTTTAGCTTTTAGAGACAGAAAAAGAATACTTTTAATTGTGCTGCAGTACCAATTAGCTATGATAATAATAATCAGACTTTTCGTGTCTACTGTCTTCTTTCGGTCTTATAGCTATCATAACCATCCACCATAATCTCTAAGATATTAACTTTGCTTAGTTAGTATTAGTATTCATTCGCCTGAACAAGAAAGAATGCAGTTATTATTATTATCATATATCACTGATGTTCCAATAAACAACCTACGTATGGAAAACTAAAAGACCAGTATCTTTGTACATTAAGTTTCTTCTCAGAGGAATTTATTTCTGGTGATCAGAAATTCCTTTCTCGGTATAATGTGGTTCGGATCCCACAATAAGCCGTATAGGTCCCGTTGCTAGGCAACCAATTGGTAGCCACGTAAAAATATCTGATCCTTCGGGCCAGCCTTAGGAGAGCTGTTAATCAGCTCACTGGTCTGGTTAAACTAAAATATACTTAACTTCTGCTGAACAGAAGGTCCCCATTTACTTTTTAATAAAGGCAACACTAGATTAAATTAATGAAATTTAATATTTTCCTTTTTTAGAATGGAAGTACTTTTTCTGACGATCGTTGATTGCTGACGTACCACAGTCATGAAGAAAAACCAGTAAACAATGACAGGAATTGAATTAAACTTGACAGTCATAAGAGCTTTCTCCTGACCATGTTTGCTGCCTTCCCCCTTTTATTCCTGCCGAGGTAAAAAACGTCCGCGTCCCATTAGTGGGTTGGAACCGAGCGTAAAAGCGCCTGTCTTGTATCTCCAGTTCGCATCTTATTCCCCCCTAATTAGAAATGCAAATTAAGAGAATTATTGCATCCTTGATTGAGAATAAAAATTCGCATCTCTTATCGACGAAGCTTCTCTGCGTCTCGGGCTTCGAGATGTTGATTCGCCGAGTTTCTTTCCTGGCGTTTTTGCGGCTTTGCTTCTGATCGCATTATCTCGAAAGCAGAAAACATCTGAGACTGACTTCAACTCTCTCTCTCTCTCTCTCTCTCTCTCTCTCTCTCTCTCTCTCTCTCTTTCTCTCTCATCAGAATGCCCTGCTTCATGCAAATACTTTTACAGCGTAATAAATTCAGGGACAGCATAGCTCTTTCCACAACTCTTTCCATAACTCTTTGTAAAAGTTTCCAATGCTTCTTTCGATCGTGGAATTAGGACAGAAAATATATGTGTGTGTATATACATACACAAAACACACATGTATATGTATTCATATAGTGCGTGTGTGTGTGTGTGTTAATGTGATGAGCCAAATGCCCTCTTTACTCTTCGAATTCTTTACACTTTTTGAACACACTAGTCCCAATGAAGCCTCAGATCAATATGCAATAATATGAAATAATTCCGTAACGGGAATCGAACCCGCATCCAGACCATCAGAACAAGAACGCCCTGTTCTAGTAAATGTATCTGAATTCGACAGACATATGTAAGTACGAGCGGCAATACACTTTCATCCTTCCCGTGGTCAGACCGGGCAACGAGACCTCCTTCTTATGCTCTGGGTGCGAGTTCTAATCCCGATACTGAAATCAAAACGACTTTATTTACTCTTAGCTTCATCCCCACCTCTATGTGCTTATTGTGAGAAAGTAGAGCATCTACAAGCCCAGTGTAAACGTATAGGAGAGCCGTGTCAAAGGCCCCACTAATCCGAACTTCCAGCCTACTCCTACTGTAACCACTCCTCATAGAGACTATAGCAAAGTTTATTGTCACATTTGTCAACAGTGAAGGCATTCTGCCAATTTCAGGGATTGCTATGGTAAGAGAACTGGTGCCGTCATTGCTCTAGCAGCCACCCATTCATCTCCTTTGGGACCCACAGCTGTGGGCCCTATTTTTGTTGCGCTTCCTCTAGGTCGGTATCGTGCTCAGCAAGTCTCTGCATTTGAAGACACCAGCACTCAAATCTCCCTTATGAGGCGATACAAAGTACCCAATGGGGTCATCATTGAAGAGAACAAGCTTATAACTATTGAAGGAATAGGTAATTGGAGGCTGACACTCTTGATAGTCCGTTTGAGGGTCACTAATCCCCACAAAAGTAGGATTTGCACGCTTGGAGTAACCAGTAAGATCCCTGAAGGCTGTAACCTCCTCCTAGTACATGAACCCCCCTTGCCAGCCCCCTTCCAGGCCTTCCATTGGTACTGCCCCCTTTGAGTCTCCGTCAGTGGCTGATGTCTATTCCAGCCCTCCCGTTAAACCACCACCAGTGCCAATGCCTGACCAGTCTTTGAGCACACACCTGAGCCAGATTCTGGTTCCTTACAAATTGTACAAACTTTGGCGTCCAACACACTTGGCTCCAATGCTGCTTACATCTCCTCTCCAGATCCTATGCCTGAGCCTGCCTTGGAGTCACTGCCAGAGCACGCTGTCATTCTCCCTTCAGGAGATCCCCATCTAGACCCCTTCTGGCCTGGCCATGCTAATAGTGCTGCTGGGCAATCATCCCAAACTTCAGCAGGGTCTTTTCCAGATTCCCCTGGCCATAGCAGAAGGTCGTTCCCCGGCATTGCCTCACAACCTGGGCCTGAGTTGGTCCTTGAAAACAGTGAGCCCTTCGTACCTATAGCCACCTTTTCTTCAGCATCGCATTCCCCTGAAGACAAGACACTGGTAGATAACCCTCTTTGAGAAGTCCGATCTAAACTGATCACCAATGTGGAGGCCATGCAAAAAAATCTGGTAGAACTAGTTTTCACCACCGCTGTCTAGGTTGTTGCAGCAACTGAGGCAGTAGCCGGCTGAGTGCCTGCTCCACTAGTTGAAGCAAAACACATAGACCTGGTCCAAGGATCCTCTCAGTCTAAAGATTGAAGGAACCTAAAGAAGAAGAGAACTAGGGAGCGTAGAAAGTTCAGGTGGTTAACAGAGCCACTGATCTCTCAAGGCACTAGTGTCCTAAAAATGGTTAACAGGGCCTTATAGTAGTGCCTTATATTAACAAAGCAATCCTGACACCTTGCCCATAGAAGGATGTCTAGGTTCTCTTCTATCTTGGTAATTTGTGTATGTATTTATGAAATATATATATATATTATAAATATATATATATATTATATACATATATATATATTATATATATATATATATATATATAATATATATATATATATATTATATATATAATACATACAGAGAGAGAGATTATAAATATGTCTATATATATATATATATATATATATATATATATATATATATATACTATACATATATATGTGTGTGTTTGTATATATACACACACACACACATATATATATATATATAATATATATATATATATATATATATGTGTGTGTGTATATATATCCAAAAATAAGGCCCTTGATCCGAAACACATGAGGGTCAACTGCAAAAGTATATATTCGCAAGAAAAAATGTACTTGAAATTCAGGTTCAAAAAAACATGAAGAAATATCGGAGGACTCAACTGGCACCAGAATAGGTACGAAAACTGCTCCCGACCACTGAATAACACATGATACCCTTCTCTTGTTTTCGCTATTCTCTGTTGAAGTTTTAGTTCTCTGTTAAAAAAAGAAATAAAAAAAACATTTCTCTCCGCTGTCAGGTCTTAAAGACTACTGAGGCTAGAGGGCTGCAGATTGCCATGCTGATCATCCAATCATCTAATCATCAAACATACCAAATTGTAGCGCTTTAGCCTCAGAAGTTTTTGTTTTTTTAAGGTTAGAATAAGCTATGATCGTGCGTCTTTCGACGATATAGGTGCTAACAACATAGGCTACCACCGGGCTGTGGCTGAAAGTTCCTTACAGTATTATACAATGTACAGAGAAAACTCGTTTCTTGGGGGCATGTTTTTACTTGTTTGTCATTTTTTTTTTAAACCAGAATCCTTCGAAATCTTTGAACCGTTTGGTTGGAATTTAACTTCAAAAACGTGGCGTTCTCACAGACCCCTTCCTTTCTGTCCTTTCTCTCAAGTCCAACTTCTCCGTCTCTCCAAATGCGTCTTGATCATCTTCTCATACAAATCTCTTCCTCTGTCTCCTACGAACTGGTCTGAGATTGTATCTGATAATTCCGTTTTCCATTTATTACTTCTCAGACGCTCAGCTGTATTCTCTTTTCCAGTCCGTGCTTGAAGAGAACAAGACAGTGAGGATATGGGATGATTGTTGGAGGTCTGAAAGGAAATGTGAAAGTGGCGAGACTATAAGAATCGGGTGAGTTCCGAAGCTCGCGACAGAAAGAACTTTCATAAGGGGAGTTTGTGGAAAAGTGATATATATATATATATATATATATATATATATATATATATATATATATATATATATATATATATATATAATATGTATATATATTAAGCAGTTTCCTATGAGTTTTTACGTATGTATTCGTTACTGCTCCTCCTCTTATTCTGATAATTATCATGGTTATCGTATTATCTTATCCTCACCTATGTTTACCGTTTATACACATTAGCATATCTATTCTGTGGCTGACTTTCTTAATGGCTAGAGGCTTAGCAGCTTCTACAATGAATATTTGGCCACTTATTGAAATGTTCCAATAGAGGTTGTGGATAATTCAACTGAAAAATTGGTATTAGTGTTTCTCTGGGGGTTTTTCCCCCATTTCTATTGAATATAAATTATCCAATCCTTATCTTATGTTTATTACATCAATGTGCCCTCAAAGAGTATGGGCACAGGGAGTTATTTGCTATTCTAACAGCGGTAAATCCAAATCACCAAATCACCAGAAAAAAAGTAGAATAATGCGCTGAAGAAATCTAGATTTCTGCACAGCTTATAATGCTTTGCAAAACTACCAACTATGACCGGCAGATCTCCAGTTGTTCACCAGATGCGGTAGAGTGAGGGTACGTTCCATGGTTCCGGAAAGCGCTGCCAGATGCACGACCCATGGCTAATTTTAACCTTTAACAAAATTAAAACTACTGAAGCTAGAGGGTTGCTATGTTTGAGGAATGGAGGCTGGATCAATAAGATTCCAATTTGCAGCCCTCTAGGCTTAGTAGTTTTTAAGATCTGAGGGCGGACAGACGAACGGACAAATGTTGAGAATTCACTAGTATATCAAGGTGTCGCTGTCGGAGGTAAGATGGTCACTCTAATGACATCATGAATCTCGTTGTTGAGTGAATGCCACGCTTCTCTCTGAAATATTTGGTTGAGGCAACGTGACTGCCGAGTCGATAACTCTTAGGTGGAGGCTGAATGCCACTGGATTCCCCAGGGCGCGGTTTTGTGACCTACAACCTTATGCAGTGTCAGCACATTGCGATCCAGCTGGGATGGTTCTTTGTAATGGTCTTACGATGTTTTGGACTACAATAACGTCCAGGGGGGTTCAGTGTTGGCTAAGACGAAACTTTACAGTGCATACATAGGGTGGCACACTTGAGCGTCTGTTGCTTTGGAGCGATGGTAACGGGTCTCTTGATAGT
The DNA here is from genome assembly GCF_015104395.2 of Macrobrachium nipponense. Lineage (NCBI taxonomy): Eukaryota > Metazoa > Arthropoda > Malacostraca > Decapoda > Palaemonidae > Macrobrachium > Macrobrachium nipponense. Next base: position 8,871,619 of record NC_061109.1, read on the forward strand.
GCTTGCCAATTTACTCTTAAGCAGTGATCTATTGCTCTGTTCCTTCCAAAGCTCCCTTTAGAGGGTCTTAACAGTTACATCACCACCTGCATCGGCCGTTTGTCTATGTTAATGAGCTCCGCCACCTACACAGTACTACTCGGCCTGCTGAGCCGGTCCAACTTACCGGAGATGTTCCAGAAGGTGAGAAGCCTGCTAGAGCTCTGGGCAAGTTACTTTCGCTTGTTTCTGTTTGCTCATTGTTCAGCATCTGCTGCGGACAGCAAATTGCCAACTTTCTCTGGTCTTCGGTTGGAATCCAGGTGCCACGGAATTGGCCTCTCTTCCACACTTAAGTTATAACTGGAACTCTGGGGATAGGGAAGGTAGGACCAGAAGGGGTACGTATGTGTATATGTATGTATGTGCATTAAGCTACAAATGTCCTTTAATATCCGATTCGCTCTACCTCGGAATTAATATATTTTCATATATGTTAACCGAAGGGGAATTTTTTAGTTGATAATAATTTCGTCCTCTCGTGGGTTCGAACCAGCACGCAGCAGACAGAGGAGAAATCAGGACTACATTGCTGTTATCGACCGAACCAACAAGAGAGGTTGATACCGATGCCGATCTTACAAATCACTGTCGAACTCAGGTATTTGTAGTCAGAACTGATATCCAACCCCCTCTGCCATGTTAACAAAGTCGAAAGTTTGCCGCACGTAGCAATATTATGAATTTTTATCACATTACCGTGAAACCGATGCGTATGTGTATATGGCTGTTTGTATGTATGTATGTATAGCCAATGATATTAACCCTCACCACTAATTTGGAAGATTCTCTCTCCAGCAGGAGATCTCCGCTGCAGTGAGATGAGATAAAAGAGGAGACTTTAGCTGCAGCGAGTGCAACCTAGCAGCTCAATCGAACGAAACAGTAATTATGTGCAAGGAAATACG
>NC_061109.1:8875065-8882565 GCF_015104395.2 Macrobrachium nipponense
TACATTTAGCCATAATCGTACTTCTGGTAGCGCTATAAGTACCAACAACATAGGCCACCACCGAACCATAACTGAGTTTCATGGGCCGTGGCTGAAGCCCCCAACGGACGGCAAGCTCTATTGCTTTAGTACATTTTTTACTTGGTTTATTCCTTAATTGTATTTTTTTTTTATTGAAAACAAAAATTGCATGCTTGATATTTCTCCTAAGTTCCCCACGGCCCACTTGAGTGTATACGTACATTACGTTATGTGCATTAAGCTACAAATGTCTTTTAATATCCAATTTGTCCTACCACGGAATTAATATATTTTCATATATGTTAACCAAACGGAATTTTTAAGTTGATAATCATTTCGTCCTCTTGTGGGTTCGAACCTTCGCTCCGCGGACAGATGAGTAATCGGGACTTCAGTGACATTACCGACTCAGCCAACAGTGACACTGAAGTTCTGATTTCTCCTCTGTGCGCCAGTTCGAATCCACGAGAGGACGAAATTATTATCAACTAAAAAATTTCCCCTTCGGTTAACATAAATGAAAATAGATTAATTCCGAGGTTGAGCGAATTGGATATTAAAGGACATTTGTAGCTCGATGTATATATATGAATCACAGTGATGTGATAAAAATTCAAATACATTATATTTATATGCATTATATAGATAAATATATATACTTCTATAAACTATCCCCGTACCTATTTCATATATATATATATATATATATATATATATATATATATATATATATATATATATGTTAAGCCCCCCTTTATTCCCTAAACTAACACAAGCTGGGAACTCTTACCTATTGCCAACGGTGCCCTGTCTGTAAGATGTCACGAGCTTATTAAGACTGCGTAAATATAAAAAATATCATTTATTTCCCAAAGCAATTGGTTATAACAAAGAACAAAATGATTAACAAGTCCATAATGGCATAAATACCCAAATCTGCCCATAAAGAAAACCAATAAGATAACATTCTACCTTCCTGACTAAGGTTACACTCTCAAACCCCAAACAAGTCACATTTTCTAGTATTCGTCAGTTAGAGAATCCCATTCCTAATCAACCATGGAATCGGACCCATCTGTAATAAAGATAATAGTTATATAGACACCCCACGTCACTCTTTTCAAAGTATTTACGTAAAGAGAATATTTCCACACTTCTCTCTCTTTCCAAAAGGTAACAGATTTTCTAAGTTTTTATAAAAGTGTCTTACCTTTTCGATGGGCGTTTTCTCCCGACACTTCGAGCAACCGCTTGTTCTCTCCTTTGTACAAATAATGCGTCTTCCACAAGTACCCTGAACCAGTAGGCCTGTAATACGCGTACAAACGAATGCACATGCCTCGCAAACGGGGAACGACCTCTGAGACAAGTTGCTTGTTCAGCAAATACCCTTCTCTCCCATGTGAACTTTGCAGTGTACCACCCCTTGTCTCTAGGCGAGTAGAGCTATGTGGACTTTATATTATATAAAACACTTTAAACATATTATTAGCCATTCCCCCCCTCTTTCACCTTTTAGATATATGTATATATATATATATATATATATATATATATATATATATATATATATATATATATATATATTGTTACGACCTTATTTATGGCCGTAATTTCAAGGGTTCTTGTCTCTACTCAGAATTTGCGGTCAGTAGAAATGTAACACAGCAACTTAGGAACAAAAGAGCAAACACCTCAACAAAAGTTACAATATTTATTTACACCAGAAAAAGGTAACGGTTGGCAAAAATTAATAATCAAAATTATATATATATCAAGGGGGGAAAAAACCAACCTTAAGATCTTTAAAAGATCACCTATAACTAAAAACTAAACCCTAAACCAAGAAATAGGATTTTTAAATATATCTTCAGGTAGGTACCTTCCAATAGCTGGCCAGACAAAACTAACCTAAGAAAATAAGTTAGGCAGAAGGAAGCAAGAGAAAATAAGAGGGAAACTTAATAATACTCCTACCTAACACATACAGACTAAATTATACTCAAAACTTATATTAAGAATAATTATAATAAGTAGATAAACAATAAATTATGAAAATAATCTTACAAACTGGTTCAACCACAAGAGGCTTAGTAGACTGTCTCTTCAGGCCATACAAGGTCCAGAAGACCGTACTGCAAACAGGGGCGTGCAAATCTACAGGTACTCAGCGATTCACGATCGTCTTAAATAGCTATAAAACATCTCATACCTGTAGAAAGCCGCCCTACTTGTCTCCACGAGTTCCAAGAACTCACTGACGCTGATGCAGAGGTCACCGGGTCAAGGTGCAATGCCTGCAGGCAACCCAAAATACCACGGGAACACCGAGGGTGGTAGCCTCCGAGAATCCGGGACGTCAACGGTTCTCGCACGCCACAAACTGCGCCGTTCTCAGTAGATACGGGCCAACTCGTTCGGAATCCTTCCGAAGAACGAGGGAAGGGGCGTGGCTGACGAATGCCGCGGGTGACAGACACCAGCGACCACACACAAGGCAGCGAAGGATTGAAGAAGCCGTGATCCAAATCTCCATACAAAACTGCATAAGTGACCATAAAATTAAATTGGGCAAAGAGTCAGGCTGTGAGGAGGGAACTCGAACTAACTCTGTCACGAATCACCACCCTTACGATCAAGCCTTCCACTCGAGTCAACACAGCTCATAGGAGAGAAAAACAACGATCGTTAATACGACACTTCAATGGTTCACTAATACCGGGGGAGAAGGCGGTAAACAAAGCAAAACTGCGAAGTCATATGACTCCCTTACAGAGTTCATCGAACTAATAAACGATACTAACTTGTTAAAAAAAAACTAACCTAAAATAAGATCAAAAAGGTTAGACAACTATTAACAAATTATAATGAACAAATTATTAATTTGACTTTAATCTAATACCTTTCTCCCACCCCCCTACAAAAAAATTTTTAATCAAATAGAGTAAAAATTTTTTATACAACCTAAAGAATCAATTAAATCTTAAAATAGCATCAATCTTAAAAGTAAAGATAACCTTAATGTAAACATGCATAGAATTATATAATAAAGCACACACATTGTGCATTAAACATTCTGAAATAAAAAGGTCGGCATTAAATATACCTCAATTAAACATACCATATAAACAGTCTAATTAAATACAAAGCCTGGAAAAATAAAATTAAAAATTAATCGAACCTAATTCTAAAGCCAAGAACAAAATGTACTAAATCACAGAAAATGATAAAGTTCTGAAATTCCAAAAGTTCTTGCTAAAAATTAAAGATATGAATGGCACAAAGACCTACCTATCAGCTAATAAGAAACTATTACTAATATAGAACTGAATATTTCTTACAACTAATACTTAAACTAAAAACAACACTGGCAAAAAACAGAATTATCATATAAATAAACGAAACAATCGAACAACGTCGGAACAAACCATAAAGTTAGCACTTGCTTTCCCTCTAAATGAACACAAAGAGAAACGAGCAGGGCGAAAGAGGCAGGGAGAGACCAACAAAAATAAACACTTTACATCCTAGACAAGGTGTCCGGGATCTTATTATCCTTTAATATGTTTAATTACCAAGTTGAGCTCTTGCAGCTGCAAGGCCCAACGTAAAATCCTTTGGTTAGACCCTTTCATCCGTTCAATAAACACTAACGGATTATGATCCGTCCATACCTCCACTGAAAAAGAAAGATTAGTTAAGTATGGTTTAAAATGAGATATGGTACGGATCAGGGCGAGAGCCTCTTTCTCAATAGTTGAATACTTACGCTCTGCCGTTAACAACTTTTTGCTGTAGTAGGATATTGGGTACACCTCCTCGTCCATCACCCTTTGAAAGAGAACGCCTCCAATGCATACATCGCTAGCGTCAACAGCAATTATAAAGGGAGCTTGAAAATTCGGAGAAATCAAAATAGGTTTAGACATAAGAATAGTCTTAATTTAATGAGTGCTTCTTCACACTCGCTAGTCCAAATAAATTTCCTATTTTTTAGCAAAAGATCATTCAAGGGACGAGCAATGTCAGAAAAGTTCCTAACGAACCTCCTATAGTATCCCGTCATACCTAGCACCCTTCGAACTTCTCGGACATTGCACGGTCTCTTTAGATTAGTTATAGCCTCGACATTAGCCTGTTTCGGGGCTATATGACCCAGACCAACCTCATGACCCAGATACACAAACTGTGGCATTACCAAATTCGCATTTAGCGAGGTTAATGACTAAGCCCGCAGCACGGAGAGCTTCAAAAACTTTACCCAACCTGAGTAAATGAGTTTTCCAATCATTACTGTGAACAACAAGATCATCTATGTAGATCTCGGTACCTTCTAACCCACAGACCACACGGTTCATTAATCTTTGAAAAGTACAAGCAGCATTCCTCATCCCAAAAGGCATGACCTTGCATTCATACAAGCCGAATGGAGTGACAAATGCTGAAATTTCTCTTGCTCGATCCGACAAAGGAACTTGCAGTAGCCCTTGAGCAAATCCAACTTTGTAATATACTTTGCTGAACCAATGCGGTCTATGCAATCGTCAATTCTTGGAAGAGGAAAGGAATCATTTTTAGTATGTGTATTAACTTTACGATAGTCACACACATCCGATACTGTCCATCGGATTTCTTCACCAATACTATAGGGGAGCTCCAAGGACTAACAGAAGGTTGTATTAAATATGCTTCAGCATATATTCTATTTCCTTATTGACTATATCCATTTTTTAGTGAGATTTAGTCTATAAGGACTTTGTTTAATTGGTGAAGCTTCTCCTACTACCACATCATGTTCAATTAAACTGGTCAATCCGGGAGAGAATCTCTAACCAAATCTGAAAAAGAACGAATTAAGCCTTCCATTTCCTTCTTTGATTAGATCAAGATGCTTCAGATGCTCATCTAACCCATCCAAACATTGCACATTCTTGGATAGAGCATCTGAAGGTACTTGATTAATTATTTCCTCAGACCCATCAGGAAGCACCTCTGCCACCAAAGAAACCGATTCATACCCTGTTTCCAAAGGATCAGATCTACTAGACACATAAGGTTTCAGTCTGTTAATGTGAAAAATTCGACACTTTCGTTTGGTCCCGGGAGCTTCTATTTCATAATTAAGATCGGATAACTTCCTCAACGCCTTCCAAGGCCCCTTATACCTTGGTTCAAGGAAGTTATCCGAATCAGTACCCAACACCAAAACTAATTCCCCAGGCTCAAACGACCGTGCTCGAGTTTTCTTATCATAATTAATCTTCATAGCAGCCTAAGAGCTAGCTAAATTTTCTCTAGCAAACTTCCAGGCACTAGAAAGTTTTCCTCTAAGATTATCAACAAATTCACCCACGTTCGTCTCCTTTATTTGATCAGATTCCAAAACTTCATATAAAATTTCTAAAGGGCCTCGTATTTATGTCCAAAGACTAATTCAAAAGGAGCCACACCTGTGGATGAATTTGGATGACTTCTAAGAGCAAAGAGAGCAAAAGGAAGACCTTTATCCCATTCCTCTCCATGCTCATAACAAAATCTCCTTAAAATTGATTTAAGAGTTTGATGGAATCTTTCCACCACTCCCTGACTCTCTGGATGGTAAGGAGTAGTGTGCAGAATGGCCAGATCTACACACTTACTTCGAAATTCTTTACTAGTAAAATTAGTTCCACAATCAGTTTGTATCTTACGAGGGATTCCATACCTCGAAAAAGAAAATTACAACTGGTCAAATACAGCCTTAGATGTGACTTTCTTCATGGGAATGGCTTCAGGAAATCGTGATGCCCACGATCCATCACAGTCAGTAATAGATAAAACCTGTTCTAGTTTTAGGCAGAGGGGCCTCACTATATCAACTACCAGCTCATTAAATGGCTCCCCAATAGCTGGTATGGGATATAAAGGTGCTTTTTACAATTGTTTGATTAGGTTTACCTACCCACTCCCTTGGGCACACTGGAACATTCTTTCACATATTGTTTTACTGACGATTTCATTCCTGGCCACCAAAAACATTTAGCCAACCTACGGAACGTCTTCCAGACACCAAAATGACCAGAGAATGAATCATCATGAGATAAATTTAATATTTGTCTCTGAAATTGAGAAGGCACCACTATTTGCTCAATACGGGACATTTGGGGATCATTAGCAAACAGGGGACGACTCACCCTATATAATATGCCCCTTTTTACCCAGAATCGAGGCTTTGTCAAGTCAGACGTATCACCTAAATTAAAATTAAACTCTCTTTTCTGGGCTTCAATAAAAGCTGCTCGATCCCAATCGGGGAATTACATTATCACTACTACTACACTACTTACTACAGACCCGGGTCTTCCTACATCTACGTCTACCTCTAAACTACTTAAATTTAACTCTTCATCATTATTTAATAAGTCTGCAGCCCTTGCGGCAGCTCTAGTGGTAACCGCCACTGGACACTTATTGATTGACAATATTGGGAATAATTCCTGGCCATCACTATTAATCATATCATTTCCTAATATGCCATCAATACCAGCTATAGGAAGACTCTCGACAAACGGCCAACTCGGTCTTTTCATAATACCCAGGGAATGACAACATTACCTCTACTAAAGGAGCTGAAACTATTGTGTTCGGGAAACCTCCCAGAACAATAAAGTTCCCTGAATACTTCACCAAACCTTTTAAACTGCTTTCCAGCACTAACGACCGAGCAGACCCTGTATCTCTCAAAAACCTAACATCAATAATGACGGAATTTATAAATTACTTTAACCAGGCCATATGTATTTATCATATTTTAGTCATTCCTGTGGATTATTATTTCCATCTCCGGGCGTACTATTACCACCACTACCACTATTTATTATCGGTAATTTTACGTCAGGAGATGCACTTGGCATTAAAGCCACAGGATTATTCCTTTGAAGATAATTTGTTCTGGCGTGACACTGAGCTTGGAAATGACCGGGTTTATTACACCAGAAACAAGTCTTCATATTAATATTTCTCGTTCCAGAATTACCTCCATTGGAAAATACACGAGTACCAGGTTTACTCGTGAATTTTCCATTCTTACTAACAGGGAAATTATTCTGAACCACAGAATTCTTAGGCTTATTATTATCACCTCTTATTCCTTTATGAAAATTCGCTGACTTTACTACATTATTACTATTCATATCCTTGCTGGCGAAATTGCCTGAACCTGTTCTATGGGTCAAGACAAATTCGTCAGCCACTTGAGCTGCCTTACCTAAATTAGTGACCTTTACTTCTTCCAAATAAATTCTTAGTTCTTTGGAGCAAGATTTCTTAAACTCCTCCAAAAGCATGAGTTCTCTCAAGGAAGAAAAAGTGACAACTTGACGACTTTTCAACCAGTCGTCAAACTGTTCCTCCTTGAACCTGGCAAATTCTACATACGACAAGGATGGCTGTTTATTAAAGTTCCTAAACTTCAACCTGTATGCCTCAGGGACCAAATCA